>NC_091388.1:7011294-7092982 GCF_038502225.1 Cherax quadricarinatus | reverse complement strand
CTAGTCACCCCTTCCATCTCTATCTCCTCGTCTATTCTCCCCTTCCCCCTTCCCCTTCATTTACTGGAAGTTGAAGAGATGGCATTATATTAACAAGTTGATAGGCAAGAGAAGTAAAGCACCGAAATGTTACGTCTCTATAGCAGCCTTCATCAGTTAAATAAAGAGATGAAAAACAATACTGGGGAGAGTAGACAAGGTGGAGAGGACGTCTGAGGTAATCAGTCCCTTAAATAGTGCAGATGTACAATAGTGTACACAGTACCACGTGAGTGTTCTCCGTGAACGGAGTGGGGATTGAAGCCATGGTAACCCAGGAGGCAGTGGGTTATTAGTACCACGTGAGTGTTCTCCGTGAACGAGTGGGGATTGAAGCCATGGTAACCCAGGAGGCAGTGGGTTATTAGTACCACGTGAGTGTTCTCCGTGAACGGAGTGGGGATTGAAGCCATGGTAACCCAGGAGGCAGTGGGTTATTAGTACCACGTGAGTGTTCTCCGTGAACGAGTGGGGATTGAAGCCATGGTAACCCAGGAGGCAGTGGGTTATTAGTACCACGTGAGTGTTCTCCGTGAACGGAGTGGGGATTGAAGCCATGGTAACCCAGGAGGCAGTGGGTTATTAGTACCACGTGAGTGTTCTCCGTGAACGGAGTGGGGATTGAAGCCATGGTAACCCAGGAGGCAGTGGGTTATTTCCTGTATTATACTGGCTTAAGATTTACACACACACATAGGAGAAAGAATCTTAGAGCGACGTATCGGTCTGACTTTGATCATAAACTTACACACTAGTCACAATAACAATCTCTATTACTACCACTACATGATACAACTTATACAGACCATAGCTGACATCAATGACATACTACTATATAGAAAGTTACTTGTTATGCCGAGTATTGCCCAAAAATTAGGTCAGTTTTGTCCCAGGATGCGACCCACACCAGTCCACTAACACCCAGGTACCTATTTTACTGCTAGGTGAACATGGACAGCAGGTGTCTTAAGGAAACACGTCCTAATGTTCCACCCGTACCGGGGATCGACCCCCGGTTCTCAGTGTATGTGCTGAGTGCACTACCAATCTAGCTACCTATTTATTCTTTAAAATTGATCCACGTGACGTCTTAGTGTATTTACACAGTAAGAAGTCAGGTATATACAACCGTCTCATTACGACTTCGAGAGTCACTAGGTGGCAGGTGTAACAAGACACACGTGGACAAAACAGCGACGTCTCTGCATTTTGCTGTATTTCACTGAAGCCTCCTGTGTAGGCGGCACGTTTCTGCAGTATTGATACACAAGTGTCTTACTCATGAGCAAGATGTTTTGAGGCCAGGACTCATGAATACAGGTGTACATGTGCAGTTGTAGCAATGTTGGTGTAATTACCGTCATTGTGTTGTGCCAACGTTTTGTTTTGACTTGGCAAAGTTTACGAAGAGCGAAACGTTGAAGTAATGAAAGTAATGTTAGTTGTACACGTGCGTCCGTGTACGTGCAATGTTGATGACCGTAACCCTGTGACCAGCACTGACGACCGTAACCCTGTGACCAGCACTGACGACCATAACCCTGTGACCAGCACTGACGACCATAACCCTGTGACCAGCACTGACGACCATAACCCTGTGACCAGCACTGACGACCATAACCCTGTGACCAGCACTGACGACCATAACCCTGTGATCAGCACTGACGACCATAACCCTGTGACCATCACTGACGACCATAACCCTGTGACCAGCACTGACGACCATAACCCTGTGATCAGCACTGACGACCATAACCCTGTGATCAGCACTGACGACCATAACCCTGTGATCAGCACTGACGACCATAACCCTGTGACCAGCACTGACGACCATAACCCTGTGACCAGCACTGACGACCATAACCCTGTGACCAGCACTGACGACCATAACCCTGTGATCAGCACTGACGACCATAACCCTGTGATCAGCACTGACGACCATAACCCTGTGACCAGCACTGACGACCATAACCCTGTGACCAGCACTGACGACCGTAACCCTGTGACCAGCACTGACGACCATAACCCTGTGACCAGCACTGACGACCATAACCCTGTGACCAGCACTGACGACCATAACCCTGTGATCAGCACTGACGACCATAACCCTGTGACCAGCACTGACGACCATAACCCTGTGACCAGCACTGACGACCATAACCCTGTGACCAGCACTGACGACGATAACCCTGTGATCACCACTGACGACCATAACCCTGTGACCAGCACTGACGACCATAACCCTGTGACCAGCACTGACGACCATAACCCTGTGATCAGCACTGACGACCATAACCCTGTGATCAGCACTGACGACCATAACCCTGTGACCAGCACTGACGACCATAACCCTGTGATCAGCACTGACGACCATAACCCTGTGACCAGCACTGACGACCATAACCCTGTGACCAGCACTGACGACCATAACCCTGTGACCAGCACTGACGACCATAACCCTGTGATCAGCACTGACGACCATAACCCTGTGACCAGCACTGACGACCATAACCCTGTGATCAGCACTGACGACCATAACCCTGTGACCAGCACTGACGACCATAGTAACCCTGTGACCAGCACTGACGACCATAACCCTGTGACCAGCACTGACGACCCTAACAAGCCTGTGACCAACTCCAGTGCAACTGTGGTCACCTCTTCAAACAGAGTGTAAGTGAAGGTGAGTGACGTGGAGTAGCGTGTAGTGAAGGTGAGTGGCGTAGAGTAGCGTGTAGTGAAGGTGAGTGGCGTGGAGTAGCGTGTAGTGAAGGTGAGTGGCGTGGAGTAGCGTGTAGTGAAGGTGAGTGGCGTGGAGTAGCGTGTAGTGAAGGTGAGTGGCGTAAAGTAGCGTGTAGTGAAGGTGAGTGACGTGGAGTAGCGTGTAGTGAAGGTGAGTGACGTGGAGTAGCGTGTAGTGATGGTGAGTGACGTGGAGTAGCGTGTAGTGAGGGTGAGTGACGTGGAGTAGCGTGTAGTGAAGGTGAGTGACGTGGAGTAGCGTGTAGTGAGGGTGAGTGACGTGTAGTGAAGGTGAGTGACGTGTAGTGAAGGTGAGTGACGTGTAGTGAAGGTGAGTGACGTGTAGTGAAGGTGAGTGACGTGTAGTGAAGGTGAGTGACGTGTAGTGAAGGCGAGTGACGTGTAGTGAAGGTGAGTGACGTGTAGTGAAGGCGAGTGACGTGTAGTGAAGGTGAGTGACGTGTAGTGAAGGTGAGTGACGTGTAGTGAAGGTGAGTGACGTGTAGTGAAGGTGAGTGACGTGTAGTGAAGGTGAGTGACGTGTAGTGAAGGTGAGTGACGTGTAGTGAAGGTGAGTGACGTGTAGTGAAGGTGAGTGACGTGTAGTGAAGGTGAGTGACGTGTAGTGAAGGTGAGTGACGTGTAGTGAAGGTGAGTGACGTGTAGTGAAGGCGAGTGACGTGTAGTGAAGGCGAGTGACGTGTAGTGAAGGCGAGTGACGTGTAGTGAAGGTGAGTGACGTGTAGTGAAGGTGAGTGACGTGTAGTGAAGGTGATTGACGTGTAGTGAAGGTGAGTGACGTGTAGTGAAGGTGAGTGACGTGTAGTGAAGGTGAGTGACGTGTAGTGAAGGTGAGTGACGTGTAGTGAAGGTGAGTGACGTGTAGTGAAGGTGAGTGACGTGTAGTGAAGGTGAGTGACGTGTAGTGAAGGTGAGTGACGTGTAGTGAAGGTGAGTGTCGTGGAGCCTAAATCACTAATACCTTCCCTCACAAGACTGACAGTCTCAATATAACCAGCCTTAGTGAAGACAATGCTGTCCACGGCTGTCAGCATCTACATAACTGTCCACGACTGTCAGCATCTACATAACTGTCCACGGCTGTCAGCATCTACATAACTGTCCACGGCTGTCAGCATCTACATAACTGTCCACGGCTGTCAGCATCTACATAACTGTCCACGGCTGTCAGCATCTACATAACTGTCCACGGCTGTCAGCATATACATAACTGTCCACGGCTGTCAGCATCTACATAGCTGTCCACGGCTGTCAGCATCTACATAACTGTCCACGGCTGTCAGCATCTACATAACTGTCCACGGCTGTCGGCATCTACATAACTGTCCACGGCTGTCGGCATCTACATAACTGTCCACGGCTGTCAGAATCTACATAACTGTCCATGGCTGTCAGCATCTACATAACTGTCCACGGCTGTCGGCATCTACATAACTGTCCACGGCTGTCGGCATCTACATAACTGTCCACGACTGTCAGCATCTACATAACTGCCCACGGCTGTCAGCATCTACATAACTGTCCACGGCTGTCAGCATCTACATAACTGTCCACGGCTGTCAGCATCTACATAACTGTCCACGGCTGTCAGCATCTACATAACTGTCCACGACTGTCAGCATCTACATAACTGTCCACGGCTGTCAGCATCTACATAACTGTCCACGGCTGTCAGCATCTACATAACTGTCCACGGCTGTCAGCATCTACATAACTGTCCTACTGGTCCATGCTGACACATCATTATCTGAATACTACACTACCATTATCACTACTACTAGCCTGATCCACCATGAGGCCTGGTCTCAGACCGGGCCGCGGGGGCGTTGACCCCCGAAAACCCTCTCCAGGTATACTACAGGTATACCCCACCCGCCCCTACCGTCATCCACTCTCCCTCCCTTCCCCACTTACTCTTTTCCCCCTCCCTACATACCTCCCGTCCACTCTTTCTATGGAACTAGTGCCAGTGACGTCATAGAGCCAGCTTCGGTGACGTCAGAGTGCCAGCGTCGGTGACGTCAGAGTGCCAGCTTCGGTGACGTCAGAGTGCCAGCGTCGGTGACGTCAGAGTGCCAGCTTCGGTGACGTCAGAGTGCCAGCGTCGGTGACGTCAGAGTGCCAGCCTCGGTGACGTCAGAGTGCCAGCGTCGGTGACGTCAGAGTGCCAGC
Organism: Cherax quadricarinatus; assembly: GCF_038502225.1. Classification (NCBI taxonomy): domain Eukaryota; kingdom Metazoa; phylum Arthropoda; class Malacostraca; order Decapoda; family Parastacidae; genus Cherax; species Cherax quadricarinatus. Next base: position 7,088,008 of record NC_091388.1, on the reverse strand, counting down.
CTCGGTGACGTCAGAGTGTCAGCTTCGGTGACGTCAGAGTGAAAGCGTCGGTGACGTCAGAGTGCCAGCCTCGGTGACGTCAGAGTGCCAGCTTCGGTGACGTCAGAGTGCCAGCCTCGGTGACGTCAGAGTGCCAGCCTCGGTGACGTCAGAGTGCCAGCCTCGGTGACGTCAGAGTGCCAGCCTCGGTGACGTCAGAGTGCCAGCCTCGGTGACGTCAGAGTGCCAGCCTCGGTGACGTCAGAGTGCCAGCCTCAATGACGTCAGAGTGCCAGCCTCGGTGACGTCAGAGTGCCAGCCTCGGTGACGTCAGAGTGCCAGCCTCAATGACGTCAGAGTGCCAGCCTCAATGACGTCAGAGTGCCAACCTCGGTGACGTCAGAGTGCCAGCCTCGGTGACGTCAGAGTGCCAGCTTCGGTGACGTCAGAGTGCCAGCCTCGGTGACGTCAGAGTGCCAGCCTCGGTGACGTCAGAGTGCCAGCCTCGGTGACGCGATTACTTCCTATAACTCAGGTGTTGTTTGGCCCATACTGCTTTAGCTCTTTAATGTAATTATAAATACATAGATGCACACAAATACCCATATATACACAATTTACATACACAGAGAAGACCGCAAACGGAGTACAGTCTAATGGGTCAAAGGCTACAAACCTCAATGAAAAGGATCTTGGGGTGAGTATAACACCGAGCACATCTCCTGAGGTGCACATCTCCCAAATAACTTCTGCTACATACGGACGCCTGGCAAACGTAAGATTAACATTTCGATATTTAAGGAATCATTGAAGACTCTGTACACCGTGTACGTCAGGCCCGTACTGGAGTATGCAGCACCAGTTTGAAACCCACACTTAGTCAAGCACGTCAAGAAATTGCAGAATGCGCAAAGGTTTGCAACAAAACTAGTCCCAGAGCTAAGGGGTATATCCTACGAAGAGAGGTTAAGGGAACTCAACCTGATGGCACTTGAGGACAGGAGAGATAGGAGGAACATGATAATGACGTAAAAAATACTGAGAGGAATTGACAGGGTCAAGGGGGACAGAATATTCCAGAGATGTGACACAACAATAAGGGGTCACAACTAGAAGTTGAAGATTCAGATGAATCACAGGGATGTTAGGAAGAACTTCAGTCACAGAGTTGTCAGGAAGTGGAACAGTCTGGAGAGTGATATAGTGGAGGCAGGATCCATACATAGCTTTAAGAAGAGGTATAATAAAGCTCATGGAGCAGGAAGAGTGACCTAGTAACAACCAGAGAAGAGACAGGAGTAGGAGGTGAGATGTTACTCCTGCAGCCACATATAGGTGAGAAAAATTACATGTCAGCACCTCCATAAACGCATAACTAATTAACCTCTAAACGACCACTAAAGCATCTGGTCAGACCAATTAAGCGGAAAAGACCTTAATGACAAGCCAATTAGCAAGTCCTCAGACGGTCAGGCAAACATGGGCTTAATTACGAGGCAATTAGTCAATCCTCAGATAAGGGATCAATGTATCTCATCGTTGATGTTCCTGTCGACCAATCACATTGCTAATTAAGACGCAATTAAGGAGGAAATCATCGGGAAAGGCTACTTCAGAGTGGGGTGCCTTGATGCCGGTGAAGGGCTCTTCATCCAAGGTACTGGAACTGCTCTTGGTCAACCTCAAAGCTAATTAAGAGCCAGCACCTTACATTACCCCATACGGGCTTACCGCTTCCAAGTACAATAATAATAATTCGTGATTATCAATAAATGCTGTCAAGTTTTCACTACAGACACATATATGGGGCCAAGAGCTGTGATTCGACCTCTGCAACCACAAATAGAGAGAGAGAGAGAGAGAGAGAGAGAGAGAGAGAGAGAGAGAAAGAGAGAGAGAGAGAGAGAGAAAGAGAGAGAGATGGGGGAGGGTCGTAGATTAAAAACTAGGTAGAGCCCAGTATGGTTATATGATATTCAACGTGTTAACTCACCCAGGCGAATATCACACCATGTTTTAGCTCCGGCAATATTTCTTGTCAACACCACACACACACACACACACACACACACACGCACGTGTTGGTACATGATGCAGTGTCAGAGTGGGCCCATGTGCCGAGTGGAGTTCCACGAGGGCCAGTCCTAGGTCCGGTGTTGTTTCTTGTATGTGAGTGATATGATGGAACAGATTCAGAGGTGACCTTGTTTGCTGATGATGTGAAACTAATGAGGAGAATACAAGCGGACGAGGATCAGGTAAGCCTACAAGGGGATCTGGACGGACTGCAAGCCTGGTCCAACTGGTTCCTGGAGTTGAATCCAACCAAGTGCAAAGTCATGAAGCTTGGGGAAGGACAAAGAAGACCGCAGACGGAGTAAAGGCTAGAGGATCAAAGGCTGCAAACCTCACTTAAGGAAAAGGATCCTGGGGTGAGCATTATACCGAGCACGTCCCCCGAGTCGCACATCAGTCAAATAACTGCTACAGAATATGGGCGCCTAGCAAACCTGAGAACAGCATATCAACATCTAAGTAACACCGTATACGTCATGTCAAAATTGGAGTATGCAGCACCAGTATGGAATCCACATCTAGTCAAACACGTCAAGAAGTTGGAGAAAGTGCAAAAGTATGCAACAAAACTAGTCCCGGAGCTAAGGGGTATATCTTATGAGGAGAGGTTAAGGGCGCCCGGTGGCCTGGTGGCTAAAGCTCCCGCTTCACACACGGAGGGCTCGGGTTCGATTCCCGGCGGGTGGAAACATTCGACACGTTTCCTTACACCTGTTGTCCTGTTCACCTAGCAGCAAATAGGTACCTGGGTGTTAGTCGACTGGTGTGGGTCGCATCCTGGGGGACAAGATTAAGGACCACAATGGAAATAAGTTAAGACAGTCCTCGATGACGCACTGACTTTCTTGGGTTATCCTAGGTGGCTAACCCTCCGGGGTTAAAAATCCGAACGAAATCCTATCCTATCCCTAACTTAGCCTGATGGCACTGGAGGATAGGAGGGATAACTACGTATTAAATACAGAGAGGAATTGACAAAGTGGACAGGGCTAGGATGTTTCAGATATGGAACACAGTAACAAGGGGACACAACTGGAAGTTAAAAACTCATGAGTCATAGGGGTGTTAGCAAGTATTTCTTCAGTCTAAGAGTTGTCAGGAAGTGGAACAATCTGGAGAGTGAAGTAGTGGAGGCAGGATCCATTCACAGCTTTAAAAAGAGGTATGATAAAGCTCATGGAGCGGGAAGAGTGACCCAGTAGAGGCCAGTGAAGAGGCGGGGCCTGGAGCTGTGACTCGACCCCTGCAACCACAACTAGGCGAGTACAGCTAGGCGAGTACACACGCTGATGCTATTCTCTTGTAACAATGAATCATTCCCATTCAAACATTTCAAGTTACATTTCACTGTGTTAGAGTCTTAGCAATTGTACATATTAAATCTTATTTTTCATTCATTGCTAATAATACAATTGACATTAAAAGCCAGTAGTGAATACCGCCTCGAGCCTCTAAATTCCAGGAACTAATTTCCCGACCGCATATAAATTGAAGCTTGCACACAGCGACCATCCCCTGGGAGAAGCACACATTTCCAGCATCCCATTCGTGTTGTGGTGGCCCATCTGCTTCCTGGTTATTATTATAAGAGCAGAGTAGAAGACAGCAACACACACAATATCCAATAATGCTCAAGATTTGCTAGCTATGTGGCACACCGTTCCCTTCACACCTAGAAGAACTTGTCTTCAATTCTGGGTGAGGAGAGAGGTATGGGCAGGTCTTGAAGCAGCTGCAGGTTCAGATAAACCAGAAGTAAATAGGTATCTGGGCGTTAGTCAGTCGTCGTGGGTCGTTCCCTGTGGGAGGACCTAACTCCACCAGTGGAAATAAACCACAACGGCTTGCTCATTTTTTTTCTTTCAGCAAGGGCCACCTCTTCCACCCAAGAACATGGCTATCCTGATGGGTGATAATTATCAAGTAATATTATACCTACAACGGAATACTTAACGATATTCTCATTCCCTTTTTGAAGTTATCATATCTAGTGTGCCCCGAGTGTAATGCCTGACGATACTTCATCACCATACTGAGCCATAGTGCAGTACTTGTTAATATCCTCGTTGTCCTACTAAAGTCTCCCAGTTCAGGCTGGCATATTTCATACCGCAGATATGAAACACACCCTCCATCGTCGAATATGACAGAAAAAAAATATAACTAGCCGGTAGTCCCTCGTTATATATTGACTATCATATAGAATAGTGTAGCAACACACTGCTGGTATTCCCACAATGTAACTATCGTATAGAATAGTGTAGCAACACTGCTGGTGTTCCCACAATGTAACTATCATATAGAATAGTGTAGCAACACACTGCTGGTGTTCCCACAATGTAACTATCATATAGAATAGTGTAGCAACACTGCTGGTGTACCCACAATGTAACTATCATATAGAATAGTGTAGCAACACACTAAGCTTACATCTTATTTTGCTAAACACTAACAAAAAAAGTCCTACCTACCTCAGCTCTATAACACTTCCCCGAGGGCCTAAACACCACAGTCATCCCACCCACCCACCAAAAAAAAAAAAAAACAATAGCAACACCCCTCGTATCCCTCCCAGCGTTTTAGACCAAAATATTCCACGACAGATTTTCCTGGTCATTATTTACAATTGAGTAAAATGTAAACTGCCAGGAATTCCTCCCACTATACCAGGATAATTAGATAGAGTTTTCGGGTAAATTCTCGCCGCTCTTTCCCCTAGTGAATATTTTTCATCCTTGTTATGCTACGGTTTTTTGGGCAAGACAGATTATTACTATTATTATATTCAAAAACAAAAGCAGCTAAACTTTTCCCTTTGTTCCTTCCCCCTTGTCGTTCCTTCCCCCTTGTCTGTCTCTCCCTCATAGCTTGCTGTTGCCACTTTAACAAGTTGCTACAACTGTCACTACCACTTTAAAAAAAGTTCGTACCGTTGTCACTGCCACCAACAAGTTCCTACCGTTGTTACTGCCACTTGAAAAAGTTTATACCGTTGTCACTGCCATTAGCAACTTCGTACCATTGTCACTGCCACCAAAATGTTCGTACCGTTGTCACTGCCACTTTAACAGGGATGGCAGCACTGCCGCTGCCGCTGATGGAAGCACATTTCTTTTTAGTCACTTTGATACAAGAAGCTTCAGAATTTTGATGAATACTGATAATCAGAGAGGACTCTGAAGCGAGACAATACCAGTCTAAAGACTCTCACACAATGGTGATCCCACTGGGAAGGCACTCGCTGGGTACACGGGGGAGATAGAGGGTATCAGTCACTGCAGTGGGATCCAACATTGTATGTACTCATCTACTGGTGGCTACAGGGGTCGATTCATAGCTCCTGGCCCCGCCTCTTCGCTGATCGCTACTAGGTCCACTCTATACTCGGTGGTCAGCCACATGATCTTGATTAAGTGGTCAGCCACGTGATCTTGAATAAGTGGTCAGCCACGTGATCTTGAATCACTGTGGCTCTCAGTAGTAGTACCAGTTCCTAGTAACCAGTTACCAGTAACCAGTGTACCAGTAGATGACTCACTACCAACCGTCTGTGTGAATTATTGACTGTATTCATATTGCTGCTGACCATAGAAGGATTTCAAACACCCTCACCTGTAGGCACTTTGAGAGTCAGTCGTAGATAGGCAGCGGAGAGAGGCAGGTCGGCTGTTGCCGCTTCCCATACTTCCCGATATATATTATACGTACTACCAGCCTACGTGAGTATTTTTACCCATCCACGTATCGAAAACCCACTTGACATGGCCACTTCCGTGGTCTTGAATCACTGTGGCCAGATCCGTGGTCTTGAATCACTGTGGCCACTTCCGTGGTCTTGAATCACTGTGGCCACTTCCATGGTCTTGAATCACTGTGGCCAGTTCCGTGGTCTTGAATCACTGTGGCCACTTCTGTGGTCTTGAATCACTGTGGCCACTTCCATGGTCTTGAATCACTGTGGCCAGTTCCGTGGTCTTGAATCACTGTGGCCAGTTCCGTGGTCTTGAATCACTGTGGCCACTTCCGTGGTCTTGAATCACTGTGGCCACTTCCGTGGTCTTGAATCACTGGCCAGTTCCGTGGCCTTGAATCACTGTGGCCAGTTCCGTGGTCTTGAATCACTGTGGCCAGTTCCGTAGTCTTGAATCACTGTGGCCACTTCCGTGGTCTTGAATCACTGTGGCCACTTCCGTGGTCTTGAATCACTGTGGCCAGTTCCGTGGTCTTGAATCACTGTGGCCACTTCCGTGGTCTTGAATCATTGTGGCCACTTCCGTGGTCTTGAATCATTGTGGCCACTTCCGTGGTCTTGAATCATTGTGGCCACTTCCGTGGTCTTGAATCACTGTGGCCACTTCCGTGGTCTTGAATCACTGTGGCCACTTCCGTGGTCTTGAATCACTGTGGCCACTTCCGTGGTCTTGAATCACTGTGGCCAGTTCCGTGGTCTTGAATCACTGTGGCCACTTCCGTGGTCTTGAATCATTGTGGCCACTTCCGTGGTCTTGAATCATTGTGGCCACTTCCGTGGTCTTGAATCATTGTGGCCACTTCCGTGGTCTTGAATCACTGTGGCCACTTCCGTGGTCTTGAATCACTGTAGCCACTTCCGTGGTCTTGAATCACTGTGGCCACTTCCGTGGTCTTGAATCACTGTGGCCACTTCCGTGGTCTTGAATCATTGTGGCCACTTCCGTGGTCTTGAATCACTGTGGCCACTTCCGTGGTCTTGAATCATTGTGGCCACTTCCGTGGTCTTGAATCACTGTGGCCACTTCCGTGGTCTTGAATCAATGTGGCCACTTCCGTGGTCTTGAATCACTGTGGCCACTTCCGTGGTCTTGAATCATTGTGGCCACTTCCGTGGTCTTGAATCACTGTGGCCAGTTCCGTGGTCTTGAATCATTGTGGCCACTTCCGTGGTCTTGAATCACTGTAGCCGGTACCATGGTCTTGGATTGACTGTGCAACAGAGTAAATCATCTAAAGGTTATGGTCGGTTTGTTGGTTAATGGAGTTTAAAGCTTATCTACTACACGAGGGTCATTAAGGCTGAATGCCACCCGTACACCACGAAGAAATATACGCCTCTCGAAGTATATATTCTGAGCTGTTTATGGTGTAGCTTCCGGCTTCACAGATTTGATACATGGCGGTGGATGGTTTACCTAATGGCGTGTTTGTCCTAGTATATCTCCTAAATGCTTAATGATGCGGCCCCTTAGCTGACTTTTGGTTATACTAATATATAAAGCATTACAGCTATGATAATTACGTTGATAGACTACAGGAGATTGTGGTTCGACAGGTATACAAGAATTGAAGTTAACGAGACGGTGTAAAACACGAAACAGATGGGATTTGAACCCATGACGAGTGAATCCAGATGGTGACCCGGCGATTGTATACCATACATATACAACTTGTTGGTAGTAGGTTGGTAGACAGCAACCACCCAGGGAAGTACTACCGTCCTGCCAGATGACTGTGAAACAGAAACCTGTAACTGTTTTGCATAATGGTAGGATTGCTGGTTTCTTTTTCTGTCTCATAAACACGCTAGATAACAGGGATATCTTGCTACTCCAACTTACACTTTGGTCACAATTCACAGACACGCACATGCATATATATATACATACATCTAGGTTTTTCTCCTTTTTCTAAATAGCTCTTGTTCTTCTTTATTTCTTCTATTGTCCATGGGGAAGTGGAAAAGAATCTTTCCTCCGTAAGCCATGCGTGTCGTATGAGGCGACTAAAATGCCGGGAGCAATGGGCTAGTAACCCCTTCTCCTGTAGACACTTACTAAAAAAGAGAAGAAGAAAAACTTTATAAAACTGGGATGCTTGAATGTGCGTGGATGTAGTGCGGATGACAAGAAACAGATGATTGCTGATGTTATGAATGAAAAGAAGTTGGATGTCCTGGCCCTAAGCGAAACAAAGCTGAAGGGGGTAGGGGAGTTTCGGTGTGGGGAAATAAATGGGATTAAATCTGGAGTATCTGAGAGAGTTAGAGCAAAGGAAGGGGTAGCAGCAATGTTGAAGGATCAGTTATGGAAGGAGAAAAGAGAATATGAATGTGTAAAATCAAGAATTATGTGGATTAAAGTAAAGGTTGGATGCGAAAAGTGGGTCATAATAAGCGTGTATGCACCTGGAGAAGAGAGGAATGTAGAGGAGAGAGAGAGATTTTGGGAGATGTTAAGTGAATGTATAGGAGCCTTTGAACCAAGTGAGAGAGTCATTGTGGTAGGGGATCTGAATGCTAAAGTAGGAGAAACTTTTAGAGAGGGTGTGGTAGGTAAGTTTGGGGTGCCAGGTGTAAATGATAATGGGAGCCCTTTGATTGAACTTTGTATAGAAAGGGGTTTAGTTATAGGTAATACATATTTTAAGAAAAAGAGGATAAATAAGTATACAAGATATGATGTAGGGCGAAATGACAGTAGTTTGTTGGATTATGTATTGGTAGATAAAAGACTGTTGAGTAGACTTCAGGATGTACATGTTTATAGAGGGGCCACAGATATATCAGATCACTTTCTAGTTGTAGCTACACTGAGAGTAAAAGGTTTTTATAAACTAAAAGAGGAGGCAGTTAGGGTAAGATATAAACAGCTATTGAAGGATAGATGGGCTAATGAGAGCATAGGAAATGGGGTCGAAGAGGTATGGGGTAGGTTTAAAAATGTAATGTTAGAGTGTTCAGCAGAAGTTTGTGGTTACAGGAAAGTGGGTGCAGGAGGGAAGAGGAGCGACTGGTGGAATGATGATGTAAAGAGAGTAGTAAGGGAGAAAAAGATAGCATATGAGAAGTTTTTACAAAGTAGAAGTGATGCAAGGAGGGAAGAGTATATGGAGAAAAAGAGAGAGGTTAAGAGAGTGGTGAAGCAATGTAAAAAGAGAGCAAATGAGAGAGTGGGTGAAATGTTATCAACAAATTTTGTTGAAAATAAGAAAAAGTTTTGGAGTGAGATTAACAAGTTAAGGAAGCCTAGAGAACAAATGGATTTGTCAGTTAAAAATAGGAGAGGAGAGTTATTAAATGGAGAGTTAGAGGTATTGGGAAGATGGAGGGAATATTTTGAGGAATTGTTAAATGTTGATGAAGATAGGGAAGCTGTGATTTCGTGTATAGGGCAAGGAGGAATAACATCTTGTAGGAGTGAGGAAGAGCCAGTTGTGAGTGTGGGGGAAGTTCGTGAGGCAGTAGGTAAAATGAAAGGGGGTAAGGCAGCTGGGATTGATGGGATAAAGATAGAAATGTTAAAAGCAGGTGGGGATATAGTTTTGGAGTGGTTGGTGGAATTATTTAATAAATGTATGAAAGAGGGTAAGGTACGAAGGGATTGGCAGAGAGCATGCATAGTTCCTTTGTATAAAGGCAAAGGGGACAAAAGAGAGTGCAAAAAGTATAGGGGGATAAGTCTGTTGAGTATACCTGGTAAAGTGTATGGTAGAGTTATTATTGAAAGAATTAAGAGTAAGACTGAGAATAGGATAGCAGATGAACAAGGAGGCTTTAGGAAAGGTAGGGGGTGTGTGGACCAGGTGTTTACAGTGAAACATATAAGTGAACAGTATTTAGATAAGGCTAAAGAGGTCTTTGTGGCATTTATGGATTTGGAAAAGGCGTATGACAGGGTGGATAGGGGGGCAATGTGGCAGATGTTGCAGGTGTATGGTGTAGGAGGTAGGTTACTGAAAGCAGTGAAGAGTTTTTATGAGGATAGTGAGGCTCAAGTTAGAGTATGTAGGAAAGAGGGAAATTATTTCCCAGTAAAAGTAGGCCTTAGACAAGGATGTGTGATGTCACCGTGGTTGTTTAATATATTTATAGATGGGGTTGTAAGAGAAGTAAATGCGAGGGTCTTGGCAAGAGGTGTGGAGTTAAAAGATAAAGAATCACACATAAAGTGAGAGTTGTCACAGTTGCTCTTTGCTGATGACACTGTGCTCTTGGGAGATTCTGAAGAGAAGTTGCAGAGATTGGTGGATGAATTTGGTAGGGTGTGCAAAAGAAGAAAATTAAAAGTGAATACAGGAAAGAGTAAGGTTATGAGGATAACAAAAAGATTAGGTGATGAAAGATTGGATATCAGATTGGAGGGAGAGAGTATGGAGGAGGTGAATGTATTCAGATATTTGGGAGTGGACGTGTCAGCGGATGGGTCTATGAAAGATGAGGTGAATCATAGAATTGATGAGGGGAAAAGGGTGAGTGGTGCACTTAGGAGTCTGTGGAGACAAAGAACTTTGTCCTTGGAGGCAAAGAGGGGAATGTATGAGAGTATAGTTTTACCAACGCTCTTATATGGGTGTGAAGCATGGGTGATGAATGTTGCAGCGAGGAGAAGGCTGGAGGCAGTGGAGATGTCATGTCTGAGGGCAATGTGTGGTGTGAATATAATGCAGAGAATTCGTAGTTTGGAAGTTAGGAGGAGGTGCGGGATTACCAAAACTGTTGTCCAGAGGGCTGAGGATGGGTTGTTGACGTGGTTCGGACATGTAGAGAGAATGGAGCGAAACAGAGTGATTTCAAGAGTGTATCAGTCTGTAGTGGAAGGCGGGGTAGGGGTAGGCCTAGGAAAGGTTGGAGGGAGGGGGTAAAGGAGGTTTTGTGTGCGAGGGGCTTGGACTTCCAGCAGGCATGCGTGAGCGTGTTTGATAGGAGTGAATGGAGACAAATGGTTTTTAATACTTGACGTGCTGTTGGAGTGTGAGCAAAGTAACATTTATGAAGGGGTTCAGGGAAACCGGCAGGCCGGACTTGAGTCCTGGAGATGGGAAGTACAGTGCCTGCACTCTGAAGGAGGGGTGTTAATGTTGCAGTTTAAAAACTGTAGTGTAAAGCACCCTTCTGGCAAGAAAGTGATGGAGTGAATGATGGTGAAAGTTTTTCTTTTTCGGGCCACCCTGCCTTGGTGGGAATCGGCCAGTGTGATAATAAAATAAATAAAAAATACAACTTGTCAATAAAATATAATGTGGAATCGTCGTGGCAGGTTAAAGGTGATTGGGTTCCATTTGTGTGTCGACCTAATATGGCCACCATAAATCATGGTCCAGGTCTCTACATACCATCACCCCTCAAGGGAGGTCCCTTGATGCTGGTGAGCGGCTCTTGATGTAGGGAATTGGATCTGTGCTCCAGTTCCCTGAATTAAGCCTGAATACCTTCCATTCCCCCCACAGGCGCTGTATAATCCTACGGGTTTAGCGCTTCCTCATTATAATAATAATCTACATACCACCAGTATCTGTAACCAGTATCTACCACAATCACCACCACTACCTGCTATCACAACTTCACTACGTAACACCTCACCATCAACATTCTTCACAAAAGTTTTAGAGACCCTGAACGAGTTTCCTCCCCCGGGTTACTAAACACGAGTTCGCTGTCTACTTCATACGTTCACAGTACCAGTTTTCTCCCTATGCACCGCAAGTCAAATTTGGCCCTTCACTCAAACGTTCAGTTGCTTACAAAATGTTCGCGAATTTCTGCTTGACCCGAAGCCACTGCCAGGTGGGTGTGAGTTAGACTTGACTCGCTTGGGCTGCTAAGTCAGATGCCGTGCTCCTTCCTTAAGTGAATGTGACCTGACCTAACTAGGTTAGGGCATTGTACACAATACACAAATAACCCGCACATAAAAGAGAGAAGCTTACGACGACGTTTCGGTCCGACTTGGACCATTGACAAAGTCACACTAACAGAGGTGGAGCAGGACGGCTATATATAGGCAGGAAGAGGTGGAGGTAGTAGTAGTAATAGTAGTAGTAGTAGTAGTAGGGCATTGGCTTAAGCCGGTAGGAGACTTGGACCTGCCTCGCATAGGCCTGTTGCAGTGTTCCTTCTTATGTTCTTATTAAGAACATAATGGAGGAACACTGCAGTAGGCCATCCACTACCACCCAAACAACTCTCCAACCCTTTCCCGAAACTACTCAAGTCAGCACTGGATCTCCTACAAGCACTCCGGAAGTCTCATCGTACACATGCGAAAGCAAGTTGGATACAAACGTGTACTGCCAATAGTACTGAAGGTTAGGTTAGGACCTGAAGAAAAATAAAAGACGTGCCGAGTAAGCTTGTATTGTGACAGTATTTTCCTCTGTACAAAGACTTATTAATTCCCTGTCCAAGTTCGTAGTTCGAACCTTCAGAGTTTCTGCCCTAAATAACATTTAAATATATTTGCTGCTCTTGGCTAAGTTGGGATAGTCAGTGTTAACGTTAATTAACCAATAGTTATGTATAATCAAGCGGCACTAAAGAAATAAACAAGAGAGCGACTAACGTTTGGTCGAACAGGAGCGTCCACAGGATATATACCTGACGGGTATATTATCTCTTTGTATATACGTAGAAAATTTACTCTAATTCTTAATTTAGGTATTAAAGTATTCTTGTCTAGTGGCGAAAATGCTATCGTGCAGCCTCTATGATTTTCGTGTAGGCTGTAAACCCCACTGACGCACCAACTAGGGGCATCTAACTTTTTTTCAGTAGTGGTCAACGTTGAGTAAATACGACTTAGATACAGCAGATACTTTTAATGACAATGTTTCTCTAACGTAGTGGGCTTTATCAAGTCGGAATTATTATAATCATGTTGAAGCGCTAAACCCATAGGATTATAGTGCCTGTGTGTGTGTGGGGGGGGAGATGGAAGGTATTCAGGCTTAATTCAGGGAACTAGAACACAAACCCAATTCCCTAAATCAAGAGCCCCTCACCTTCACTGCCTGGGCGAAAGTGTCGTTCACCTCGCCTTGTCAAGGTTTATTTTTATCATTCCGGTTCCAGTGGTCCACATGGCTAAAAATTCATTTGGTTCGAGCAACATGATTTTTTATTGATATTTAATTACAATTAATAACTGACTTAAGCCAGAAGTACGACCTCCGGGGGTAACAGTTTACCTGGAGTCTACCTGGAAGGGCATTCCAGGGATCAACGCCCCCCGGCCCGGTCCATGACCAGACCTTGTTACAGACGAGGTGTGAGTTGCTCAGACCTTACTGGCCTAGTAGCTTACTTGCACTAATTAGGCAAAAGAAAATTTGCTAGTAATCTCAGGCGAACAGCATTCCGTAGTTAATTTGGCCTCATTCGGCTCATGAGCCCAAAAGCTACAACTGGAGGATTGGTTGTGCAGACAGCACTGCCCAATCTTTGGACGAAGATCTACTTCGACTAGTGGATGGTACCACTATGACCCCGCCTCCTCCTGCTTCACCTCACCTAACTACAGTATATAAGCCACGTCTACGGCCCTATGCTCTACATTCTACATTCTACAAGATTGATGGACTGAACACATCGACTCCAGGCTGAGGGACTGACCACCTCAAAACTTTAAGGGTGATGGACTGATTACATCGTCTTCAAGTATCTTCTGCTTCTATTAACTTTTCTGTACTTGACTGAAGAAGCCTACTGTGTAGGCGAAACGTTTCGAAATAAAGATACCTAACTGTTGCATATGTGTCTTACCTAACAACAACACAAAGTAGAAAGTACAAGGACACAAATGCACCTAATGTGACATTTTATTGTGGCAATGTTTCGCTCTCCAGGAGTGAAGCTCCTGGAGAGCGAAACGTTGCCACAATAAAATGTCTAATTAGTTGCACTTGTGTCCTTTTACTTTCTACTTTGTGTTGTTGTTAGGTAAGACACATATGCAACAGTTAGGTATCTTTATTTCGAAACGTTTCGCCTACACAGTAGGCTTCTTCAGTCGAGTACGGAAAAGTTGATAGAAGCAGAAGAGGCTTGAAGACGATGTAATCAGTCCATCACCCTTAAAGTTTTGAGGTGGTCAGTCCCTCAGTCTGGAGAAGAGCATTGTTCCATAGTCTGAAACAATATGGAGTTGAAGTGACAGGATGGAGCTTATATAGCGCCAGGAGGTGAGACGTAGGTCACTAGTAGAACGCAGATGTTGGGAGGTCAGGTCCCTCTCAAATCCAGCCGTTCTCACTAGTGGAGGTAGTCGAAGTTGATTACAGGTCTGTACCAAGATACCCTTGTGTTGCAGTGTCTGACAGATTGAACTTTGTATTGGACTGATGAAGCCACTGTGTGGCGAAACGTTTCTTGAATAAAGATTCCCATATGTTGCATGTCTCAATCTTCAGCACTGATTCAGCACTGTACGTACTCCTCAAGTAGCATTTTCTTACAGCCTCGTACTCACATTTTTCCTCTCGCTAAACAAAGTATGGAATTCACTTTCCCATCGAGTGAGGCGTGAGGGGACAGTCGCGCGCGTTTGTGCTCCGTCAAAAACTGCGTGTCTTGATAGTAGTAGAAGGAACAGAATGCGGGAAATAAGCGTGTGCAACCATAAAGTGCATATACTCCTTTGAACAAACAAAAAAGGAATATCAGTGAACGCTAAATAGGAAAATATGGATTATAGTGTCACATAGAGAGTGCCGGTGGAGAAACGGTTACCGTGGGAAATAGACCTGACCAGCACTAGTGAATTATTGCCGGGTGTCGACACAAGTGGAAATAAACGAATATCGATCTATCTATCTATAAGTAATATAGTGAGTGACAAGGATATATATGTGCAGTGGCATAGTGAACTAAATTGTAGATAAGAGTAATCTAAATTATCCCCAAGTATAGCGTACAATATATAGTGTAGATAGGGGAATATCTTACAAGCGACTGGCACTAGCGAACTATTGCCAGAGGTCCAGTGAAGTGTTAATAACGGATAAGTAACTACTACAGTCATAAGATATGAAACGAGTGATGGTAGCATTGAGGTGCAGGGAATCACAGCATACATAAATTGAGCATACAACCGTTACCTCTACTAAACAGGAAATAATCTTTTCCTTAGAAGTGTAGGGGGAAGTTAGCGTAGGCCTGTGTAAACAATAAAACAATGATCCCAGTATAACGCAGTGAAAAGTGTAATTTGAAAGAATACAGTGTATATCCTTGAGATAAACAGTGTACAGCACTACATAAAAGGAATTTAAATAGTAATAATAATAGTATTAAAAAAAAAATAATAGTGAAGTGTTGCAGTGTGGGCAAGTCTGCCGGCTCACACCCACCCTGCACCACCACCCACCCTACACCACCACCCACCCTGCACCACCACCCACCCTACACCCCACCCTACACCCACCACCCACCCTACACCACCCTACACCACCACCCACATACTGCAAACTTGGTTCGTATAAATACATCTTGCATATTACTGGCACCAGCAAGAGAAAGGTAAAGTGGAAATCAGTTTTCTTCCGTGGCATACAGTGTAGTAGGATACAGACAGGATGTCAGCACAGCATATCTGTGGGACATGTAAAAAAATCCTTGGAAGGAAATCCAGAATCACATGCAACCTATGCTCTTCCAAACACCATATCTCTTGTACTAGACTAAATACAGCCTCAAAAAATGACCTCGAACTAGCAAGGTGCTTCTGGTTGTGCAATAAAGATGTAGAACTTTGGGCAGGTATCAGAAAGGTACTAAGGAGAGTAATAAATGATAAAAATAATCAAGAAAACAAGGATGACCTCTTGGATAGTCTACCAAAAATATATAAAACATGGGAGCAAGAGATAGTGTATCAAAAAATGCAGAATGTCCATACCACAACAGATGACTCGAAACTATCTAGTCACCCACATGGTGCTAAGACAGACCCATCCCCCAGTCATAGCACTAATACCCACAGTGCTGGTGCTGGCCCAGGCTCCCCCAGGCATAGCACCAATACCCACAGTGCTGGTGCTGGCCCAGGCTCCCCCAGTCATAGCACTAATACCCACAGTGCTGGCCCAGGCCCAGCCGCTGACCCAGACCCAGCCCCACCCCCCAGCCCCAGTGCTGACCCAGACCCAGCCCCCAGCCTTACTGCCAGCCCAGACTCTCCTAGGGACACTACCCAAACCACCACAAAAACAGTAAATATACAACCATCATTGCACAAGACCGTGGCCCACAGTACAGATGTTGGAGAGGAGTCTCCTCCTTCTTCCTCTACTGGGGAAAGTAGATGGAATCCAGGACGGGGTGGCCCTGGCTTGGATACTGAGGATTATAGTGCAGTCCCAGAACCTGCAGAAATTGACAACACACCTCCCAACAATTCTCAACCAAAGGTGAATTTGTGCAAATATTATGCTTGGGGCATCTGTAAGCATGGAATAACAGGGGAAAAAAATGGGACATGCAACTTTGACCATCCCAAAAAATGTAGCGACCTCCTGTCTAAAGGAGTGTGTCGTTCTTCTTCCTGTACTTTCTTTCACCCAAAAATGTGCCACTCCTCGGTCCTCCAGAAGCAGTGTTACAACATCGAGTGCCCTGCATACCATCTAAAAGGGACCAGGAGGCACAGACCCCACAAGACAAACAATAGTAGCTACGACAACCCAACTCCAGGTGATTTTTTAGTGGCAGGAAACGAAAAAAGAAAATGGAAGGAAATAACAAAAATAGTCCACCACCTTGGAGCCTTGTTGGACTGGAGGCGCAGCCAGTGGCCACCCATGGCCCTCCAGAATTACAACTACTGATGCCAATAACAAAATCCCCCCAACAAACACAGAATACAACCTCGTTCATATTTGCTAATATACAGGGCCTTAAGCCATCCACCAACAACAAAATACCTTTTATCAGTGGACTTCTAGTGGAGTCTAATGCAATGTTTGCAGCCTTCACAGAGACTCACACAAAAGATCACTTTGACAGTGAAATATGGATAAGTGGTTACAACCTTTTTAGATGCGACAGAAAAAACAGGCAACAAGGGGGGGTTGGCCTGTATGTCAAAGAGTCCCTTATCTGCACGGAGTTGCTGAACACCACAAATGAGGTAGTTGAAGTTCTATCAATAAAGATCGAGAACCAAAACCTAGTCATTGTGGTTGTATACAAGCCACCAGATGCAACCTCACAACAGTTCAAGGAACAGCTACTGAAAATCGATTACTGTTTGGAAAACCTTCCAGCTCCATCCCCAAACATCTTACTGCTTGGTGATTTCAACCTAAGGCATACAAAATGGAAGAATGTAGCAAATAAT
The DNA here is from genome assembly GCF_038502225.1 of Cherax quadricarinatus. NCBI lineage: Eukaryota > Metazoa > Arthropoda > Malacostraca > Decapoda > Parastacidae > Cherax > Cherax quadricarinatus. The sequence goes on along the minus strand of NC_091388.1, from coordinate 7,070,867 downwards.
GTTATAGCTGAAACAATCCCCGGAGGTAGCGCAGATGAAAGGTCACACACACATGAGCTACTAAGTCTCTGCGAAAAACACACCTTAAGCCAGCAGATAGTGGAGCCAACAAGACTAGAAAACACACTTGACCTTATCTTCACAAATAATGAGGACCTGATAAGAGACATAAGAATATCAAAAACAACTAATTCCGATCACAATCTAATCGAAGTCCAGACGTACATGCATAGGGGTCCTGAACAGCAGAATGCATGTACCTGTGAAGGTGTCTTCACAAAATACAATTTCAACAACAAGAACATCAACTGGGACCAGGTAAACCATGTCCTAAACGAAACATGTTGGGAAGATGTCTTAAATGACATGGATCCAAACCAGTGCCTTGAAAGGATCAACTTCCTGGTAGCCGAAGCATGTTCTAGGCATATTCCCCTAAGAAAGAAGAAGAGCAGGAGTAAACTGGAGAGAAAAAGACGCTCCCTCTACAGAAGACGACGAAGAGTCACTGAGCTCCTCAGGAGTGCTAGAATATCTGATACACGAAAGGAGGCGCTGACCAGGGAAGTGGAAACTATCGAACTTAAGCTAAATGACTCTTACAGGAACCAGGAGAGGCAGGAGGAGCTTAAAGCTATTAGTGAAATTGAAAGAAATTCAAAATATTTCTTTTCATATGCCAAAAACAAGGCAAATACCACATCTAGTATCGGGCCCTTACTCAGACAGGATGGGACTTACACAGATGACAACAAGGAAATGAGTGAAATATTGAAATCCCAGTACGACTCTGTGTTTAGTGAACCACTAATCGGTCTGAGGATCGACGACCCAAATGATTTCTTCATGAATGAGCCTCAAAACTCCATAAATGTATGCCAGATTTCCGACATTACCCTAACTCCGATAGATTTCGAAAAAGCCATTGACAACATGCCTATGCACTCAGCCCCGGGCCCAGACTCGTGGAACTCTGTTTTCATTAAGAACTGCAAGAAACCCCTCTCGCGTGCCCTAAGTACACTATGGAGGAGGAGCTTGGACATGGGTGAAATTCCACAGTCACTTAAAACAACGGATATAGCCCCACTCCATAAAGGTGGCAGCAAAGCATTAGCTAAGAACTATAGACCAATAGCTCTGACGTCCCACATCATAAAAATCTTTGAAAGAGTGCTAAGAAGCAGGATTGCAAATCACCTGGATTCCCAAAATCTGCACAATCCAGGGCAACATGGGTTCAGGGCAGGTCGCTCCTGCCTCTCACAACTACTGGATCACTATGACATGGCCTTGGATGCACTGGAAGAAAATCAGAATGCAGATGTAATATACACAGACTTTGCAAAAGCATTTGACAAATGCGATCATGGCGTAATAGCCCATAAAATACGTGCTAAAGGAATAACTGGGAAAGTGGGGAGATGGATCTTCAACTTCCTAACAAATCGAACACAAAGAGTAGTGGTCAACAGAGTTAAATCGGAGGCTGCCATAGTGAAGAGCTCTGTTCCACAAGGCACAGTACTCGCCCCCATCTTATTCCTTATCCTCATATCAGACATAAACAGAGATATACACCACAGCACCGTATCATCCTTTGCGGATGATACTAGGATCTGCATGAGGCTGTCATCTGCTGAGGACGCGGTTAACCTCCAAGAAGATATAAACAAAGTTTTCCAGTGGGCAACGGTAAACAATATGATGTTCAATGAGGACAAATTCCAACTACTCCGTTATGGAAAACTGGAGGAGATAATAACTAGAACAGAGTATACTACTGACTCCGGCCATACAATAGAGCGGAAAAATAATGTAAGGGACCTGGGAGTAGTAATGTCTGAGGATCTCACTTTCAAGGATCACAACAGTGCCACGATCGCACGTGCAAAGAAAATGATAGGATGGATAATGAGAACTTTCAAAACGAGAGATGCCAAGCCCATGATGATCCTTTTCAAATCACTTGTTCTCTCTAGGCTGGAATACTGCTGTACATTAACATCTCCATTCAAAGCAGGTGAAATCGCAGATCTAGAGAGTGTACAGAGATCCTTTACTGCACGTATAAGTTCTGTCAAGCACCTTAACTACTGGGAACGCTTGGAAGCACTTGACTTGTACTCGTTGGAACGCAGGAGGGAGAGATATATCATAATCTACACTTGGAAAATCTTGGAAGGAATGGTCCCAAATCTGCACACAGAAATCACTCCCTACGAAAGTAAAAGACTGGGCAGGCGATGCAAAATGCCCCCAATAAAAAGTAGGGGCGCCATTGGTACACTAAGAGAAAACACCATAAGTGTCCGGGGCCCAAAACTGTTCAACAGCCTCCCATCAAGCATTAGGGGAATTGCCAATAAACCCCTGGCTGCCTTCAAGAGAGAGCTGGACAGATACCTAAAGTCAGTGCCGGATCAGCCGGGCTGTGGCTCGTACGTTGGACTGCGTGCGGCCAGCAGTAACAGCCTAGTTGATCAGGCCCTGATCCATCGGGAGGCCTGGTCATGGACCGGGCCGCGGGGGCGTTGATCCCCGGAATAACCTCCAGGTAACCTCCAGGTATATATGGATGGGAACTTCGTACACTACTGGCAACACACAGTGGAAACACGTCGTACACTACTGGCAGCACAAGATGGGAACTTTGTGCACTACTGGCAGCACACAATGGAAACACGTCGTACACTACTGGCAGCACACGATGGAAACACGTCGTACAGTTCCAGCAGCACACGATAAAAACACATTGTACACTCCCGGCAGCACACGCTGGAAACACGTCGTACACTTCCAACAGCACACAATAAAAACTCGTTGTACATTCCCGGCAGCACACGCTGGAAATACGTCGTACACTCCCACCAGCATACGATGGAAACACGTCGTACACTTCCAACAGCACACAATAAAAACTCGTTGTACACTCCCGGCAGCACACGCTGGAAATACGTCGTACACTCCCACCAGCATACGATGGAAACACGTCGTACACTTCCAGCTGCATACGATGGAAACACGTCGTACACTTCCGGCAGCACACAATGGAAACACGTCGTACACTCATGAATAAATTACGTTAGCTTATCTTAAGTATCGACCCAGCCTCACACATCTCCCTTAAACCAACTTACAACACAATATACATAAATTAATTCAAATTACCCTTCGTCCGCCAATTTAATTATAATAGACGGTGTTAAGGTTGCTTCTGGGAATGCTAGAATGGGTGACCAGAGAAGCTACTCATTTCACTATATCCGACAAACATATTTAACCATCATGTTAGCATTTAACAGCCTGTTTACAAGCGGATCCAATATCAGAAGGCCAATTAATATTAATAAAACTGTAATTAACAATTACATAAATAATAAAATGGCGTTGCTACTGCAAAATTATCAAAACACTCTCTTTAAACTTTATAAAGCAATATATACTAATATATGTACAATTATATATATACGTAATCTGATCATTTTCATGACTTTAATCTTAATATTAAAGCTATTTAAAGCACCTAAATTTGCTCAGAGCAAATACCCTCAATAAATTACGTAATTCTCAATGTTTATATATATTGAATCTCGTTTTCTAATATGTCCTAGAGTTTGCTTACGTGTTTTTTTTTTTAATTGGTATCTATTACCAAGGTTTATACCATCTACTTTCAGACCATATCAGGAGGGTCAGGGGAGACATGATAACGACTTATAAAATACTGCGCGGAATAGACGAGGTGGACAAAGACGGGATGTTCCAGAGATGGGACACAGACACAAGAGGTCACAATTGGAAGTTGAAGACTCAGATGAATCAAAGGGATGTTAGGAAGTATTTCTTCAGTCATAGAGTAGTCAGGCCATGGAATAGCCTAGAAAGTGATGTGGTGGAGGCAGGAACCATACATAGTTTTAAGGCGAGGTATGATAGAGCTCATGGGGCAGGGAGAGAGAGGACCTAGTAGCAATCAGCGAAGAGGCGGGGCCAGGAGCTGTGACTCGACCCCTGCAACCACAAATAGGTGAGTACAAATAGGTGAGTACGAGTGGGGTTAGAACCCGCGATCAGAGAGTCACAAAACTCCAGCGGGTAACGTGTCGGTTTGAAGTTTTATAAGAACATAAGAAAGAACACTGCAGCAGGCCTACTGGCCCATGCGAGGCAGGTCCAATTCTCCCACCGGCTTAAGCCAATGCCTCTCCGACCGCGGGTTCTAACCCCACCCGTGGTATGGTTAGTTTGAATAGTGTCATTACGATTTCGTGAGTAATCTACTAACAGACTATTGAAGTTATCTCAATATTCTTACTGACATATTGATTGTACCGTAGATGAGGTAACACTGATGGAATCCTGTCAAGGAAATGCATCTCTCTGACTGCTACATTGTTATAATCAAGGGGGACCGCTAAACCCGTAGGATTATACAGCGCATGTGGGGGAGGGGTGGAAGGTATTCAGGCTCAATTCAGGGAACTGGAGCACAGATCCAATTCCCTAGATCAAGAGCCCCTCACCAGCATCAAGGAACCTCCCTTGAGGGGGTCTGCTGCTACAAAATACTCTAAATCCCTACAACTGTCATGGCTGACACTCTCCAGTTATCAACAAATACATTGTCACTGGTAGTCGTGATGGCAGGAACTCAGAGCACAACTGCTGCTGACTGATTTCCCTGACATAAAATGGTGAACAGTACATGAAAATCTCCATTTTATCGACAGTGACCACTATCAATTTTATCAAAATATTTTAACATTTATTCTGAATCCATGAACTGTTAGATTTTGAAGCATATATATATATATATATATATATATATATATATATATATATATATATATATATATATATATATGTATATATATATATAATGTATATATATATATATGTATATATATATATATATATATGTATATATATACATATATGTATATATATATATGTCGTGCCGAATAGGCAGAACTTGCGATCTTGGCTTAAATAGCAACGTTCATCTTGCCATATAGGACAAGTGAAAATTTGTGTATGCAATAATTTCGCCAAAATCATTCTGAACATAACGAAAAAAATATATTTCACTGTGTTTGTTTAGTATTAAATTATTGAAAACAAATCTAAAATATATTTAGTTGGGTTAGGCTAAAATAAATTGTTCTTGTTATAATAAGGTTAGGTAAGTTTTCTAAGTTCCTTTTGGTGCAAAATTATAAATTTTTACATCAACATCAATAAAAAATATATATCTTTAAACGTATAAGAGAAAATTTTAGAAAGGACTTAATTTTAAATGAGTTCTTGCTAATTGACCAGTTTTACATATTCGGCACGACATATATATATATATATATATATATATATATATATATAAATATATATATATATACATATATATATACATATACATATATATATATATATACATGTGCATCTACCTTGGCTGATACCTATCTCCAATACACCAGGGAGGAAGGAGGGGCAGCTGCCAGCTTCAGGGAGTCATAAAAGTCTAGAAAATATGGAGAACTTGCCCATCATTATATGTTTGTTCCCATAGGCTCAGAGACCCTTGGCTCATGGGGAAAGAGTGCATCTAATTTCCTTAAGGAGCTGGGAAAAAGACTCATCAGGGTAACTAGGGATCCCAGGGCAGCTAGTTTTCTGTTCCAGCGGCTCAGTGCGGCTGTTCAAAGGGGTAATGCATGCTGCATTTTGGGCACACGCCCCAGCTCTGAGGAGCTGGATGAGATTTTCGCCTTATAATCGGTGATACACACGTAACAACATGTACCGTATGTGCCACCTTTATATCAATAGTGTATCTCTTGGATCTTCTGTACTATATTATGTAATAAAATATTCCTATTAGTAAAAAAAAAAATATATAAAAAGATGGGGTGGTAGGGGAAGTGGAATATTCAAATGGCTTCAGGAAGAAATCCAAATATTCTTCCTTGAAGCCTTTTTATCCACTTCTCCGAGGCTATGGGTCCCACAATTTACACCAGAGGTGGACCCCATCCTATATAATATATATATATATATATATATATATATATAAGTAGTCGATTTTTCCACTGAGCGAGGAACTTCCGGTTTGGGCTTTCCACGGAGCGAGGAACTTCCGGTTTGGGCCTTCTACAGAGCGAGGACTTCCGGTTTAGACCTTCCACTGAGCGAGGTATCCGGTCTAGGACCAGCAGCTGGAGGGTCACCTTTTCACACCTAGGTGTTACTTCCGGTTTTGACCATGACCTCGCCCTCGAGACTACCTCACCCTTGACCCCCCAACCAATACCCCCGCCCACGACCCCCCCCCCCCTTCGCGACCCCCGCCGTCGCGCCGCGCGCCCGCCCGCGGCGCCCGCCCGCGCGCCAGCCCGCCGCCCCGCGCGCCCGCCCGCGCGCCCGCCCGCCCGCGCGCCCTTCGCGCGCCCCGCCCGCCCGCGCGCCCCGCCCGCGCCCCTTCGCGCCTTCTGCTGCGCCTTCTGCAGCGTCGTCCGGATCGCCCCCGCGCCTCGAATTTTTTTTTCCGATCCAGGTTTTTTCGAATTTTTTTTGAATTTCATTTTCTTGTGCTCTCCATCTCCTTGGATCAAGGTTTTTTGGATTGCCCCTCCTTCCACCCCCCATCCCCAAAAAATTTCTCAATATTACCAAGTTTTTGCATTCCCCCCTATGGGGGTTTCTCCATCTCCTCGGATCAAATTTTTTGAGGTTCCCCCTCTCACTTTCACCCCCATCCCAAAATTTCTCAATATTACCAAGTTTTTGGATCCCCCCTATGGGTTTTTCGAAATTCTCCATCTCCTCAGATCAAATTTTTAAGGTTCCCCCTCCCACTTTCACCCCCCAATCCCAAAAATTTCTCGATAATACAAGTTTTGGATTCCCCCCTATGGGGGTTTTGAATTTCTTATGATCACCTTGGATCAAATTTTTGGATTACCCCTCCCACTTTCACCCACCCCCCACCTCAAATTTTTTTCTCGATAATACAAGTTTTGGATTCCCCCCTATGGGGTTTTCGAAATTCTCCAATTCCTCGGATCAAGTTTTTTGGGTACCCCTCCTTTCACCCCCCATCCCCAAATTTTCTCGATAATACAAGTTTTGGATACTCCCCCCTATGAGGTTCTCAATATCAAAGTCTCCACTTCCTCGGATCCCCCTCCCACTTTCACTCCCACCTCAAATTTCTCGACAATACCAAGACTCCATCTCCTCGGATCGAGTTTTTTGGATTCCTCCCTATGGGGTTTTCGAAATTCTCCATCTCCTTGGATCAAATTTTTGGATTACCCCTCACACTTTCACTCCCACCCCAAAATTTCTCGATAATACAAGTTTTTGGATTCCCCCCCTATGGGGTTTTCGAAATTCCTTGGATCAAGGTTTTTGGAATCCCCCCTCTGGGGGTAAGCATTCAAATGAACTCCTCCTATGGGGGCATGCTTACTACAGGTCTAAACATCTTCCCCTTATTATTTTAAAATGAACTAAAACCTTCCTCTCATTAAGTCAAATGAACTAAAAGTTTCCCCTTATTATTTTAAAATGAACTAAAAGTTTCCTCTCATTAAGTCAAATGAACTAAAAGTTTCCTCTCATTAAGTTAAAATGAACTAAAAAAAAAATGAACGTTTACTCGACGGTTAGTATTCCTCTCATTAAGTTAAATGAACTAAAAAGGACCACGCGCACACAGGTTGAATCAGGTCGGTCCTTTTAGTTCATTCAAGATAATAAGGGAACATAGTAGTGACGTCACGCGCACACAGGTTGAATCTTGTCTACCCTTTTACCCACCCTCCCAAACCCTCACACTCCAACCATCACCTCACAATTTTCACTCATAACCCCCAATTTTTCTCGTTTTAACCCTTTTAGTTCATTAAAGTGGGACACATGCATCAGAAAGTCACCACATCGCTTACATCCACTTTCGTTAAATTCACTACTCACAATTTTACATATTACGAAGTTAAATACGCACTTTTACTTTTGAACATCTTCAAAACACTCTCATAAATCATTTGAATACTCACAAAAAATACCTTTATACATTTCCAAACAACACTGAATTACTCCAAAAACATCATTCGAACACCCCCAAATCACCTCTGAATACTCCCAGAACACCTTCATAAGTACTCTTGCACATCATTTGAACGCCTTCATAAGTACTCTCATAATCATTTGTACACCTTCAAAACACCTTTGAATACTCACATAAACACCCTTGAACACCTTCAAAACACCTTCAAAGCACTCTCATAATCATTTGAACACCTTCAAAACACCCTTGAACACCTTCAAAACACCCTTGAACACTCTCAAAAACAACATTTGAACACACTCAAAACACCTTTGAACACCTTTGAACATTTCCAAACAACACTGAAACACTTCCAAAAAAACACAATTTGAGTACTCCCAATTACACCACTGATTACTACTAAAACACCGCTGAATTCAATCAAAACACCCTTCAACACCTTCAAACACCCTTGAACACCTTCAAAACACTCTTGAACACCTTCAAAAACACCTTTGAACATTTCCAAAACACTATTTGAGTACTCCCAATTACACCACTGAATACTACTAAAACACCGATGAATTCAATCAAAACACCCTTCATCACCTTCAAAACACCTTTGAACACCTTTGAATACTCACATAAACACCCTTGAACACCTTCAAAACACCTTTGAATAACCTCAAAACACCTTTGAACACCTTCAAAACACCCTTGAACACCTTCAAAACACCTTTGAATATCCTCAAAACACCTTTGAACACCTTCAAAACACCCTTGAACACCTTCAAAAACAACATTTGAACACACTCAAAACACCTTTGAACATTTCCAAAACACTATTTGAGTACTCCCAAATAAGATTTGACATCTCTAATTTATCTGCACTTTCATTAAATTACAACTCATCCCTCAGTCTCCAGACTAGGCATTTTCTCGTTTTTTACCCTTTTAGTTCATTAAAGTTATTAAGGGGACACAATACATCAGAAAAAAGTCACAAAAACTAACTCAAACACTTTACTTTGAACACCCCCAAAAACACTCTCATAATCATTTGAATACTCACATAAACACCCTTGAACACCTTCAAACACCTTTGAATATCGTTTTTAAACTAATTTCATCACAACCCACTTATATCATCTTTTTCGATAACTCTAATTCGACAACAACACCCACAACACCCACATCCCACAACACCCATGAACATTTCCAAAACACTATTTGAGTACTCCCAATTACACCACTGATTACTACTAAAACACCGCTGAATTCAATCAAAACGCCCTTCAACACCTTCAAACTCCCTTGAACACCTTCAAAACACTCTTGAACACTTTCAAAAACACCTTTGAACATTTCCAATCAACACTGAAACACTTCCAAAAAACACAATTTGAGTACTCCCAATTACACCACTGAATACTACTAAAACACCGCTGAATTCAATCAAACACCCTTCAACACCTTCAAAACACCTTTGAACACCTTCAAAACACCTTTGACACCTTCAAAACACTCTTGAACACCTTCAGAAAACACCTTCGAACATTTCCAATCAACACTGAAACACTTCCATACCCAACTATTGCGACATGTTTTCAACACCCCCTCCATTCTTTTTCCAATATATCATAACTTTTCAATTCTATAATTTCTTTTTAAAATATTCACACATTACCTTTATATTCAGTAAAATCTCTCCATATTTCTAATTACAACCCTCCCCATACCCCTCTCCATCTCACCCGCATTCTTCACATCCACTCACCCATCTCCCAACATACCTCTTCTGAACACACACACAAAAAAATCACATTTCACATCCACAAATGCATCTCAAATCCACTAAAATCACTGTAACCAAGATATTCACACACACACACCTTACCTAACCTAACCTAACCTAACCTAACCTAACCTAGCCTAACCTAACCTAACCTAACCTAACCTAACCTAACCTAACCTGTCCTAACCTAACCTAACCTAACCTAACCGAACCTACCCTAACCTAATTTAACCTAACCTAACCTTACCGAACCTACCCTAACCTAACTTAACCTAACCTAACCTATCCTAACCTTACCGAACCTACCCTAACCTAACCTTACCTAACATAACCTACCCTAACCTAACCTAACTTTACCTAACCTAACCTAACCAAACCTACCCTAACCTAACTTAACCTATCCTAACCTTACCTAACTTATCCTAACCTAACCTAACTCCCCTTACCCCTCTCCATCTCACCCGCATTTCTTCACATCCACTCACCCATCTCCCAACATACCTCTTCTGAACACACACACAAAAAAAATCACATTTCACATCCACAAATGCATCTCAAATCCACTAAAATCACTGTAACCAAGATATTCACACACACACACCTTACCTAACCTAACCTTACCTAACCTAACCTACCCTAACCTAACCTAACCTACCCTAACCTAACTTAACCTAACATAACCTAACCTAACCTTACCTAACCTAACCTAACCTTACCTAACCTAACCTTACCTAACCTACCCTAACCTAACCTTACCTAACCTAACCTACTTCAACCTAACCTATCTTAACCTTACCTAACCTAACTTATACCTAACGTAACCTAACTTAACCTAACCAGACTAACCTAACCTTACCTAACCCCATCCTAACAACCTACCTAAACTAACCTACCCTAACCTGTCTAACCTAACCTAACCTAACCTAACCCTAACCTAACCAGACCTACCTAACCTTACATTTAACCTAACCTAACCTTACCGAACCTAACCTAACCTATCCTAACCTTACCAGACCTACCCTAACCTAACCTTTAACATAGCCTAGCCTAACTAACCTAACTTTGCCTAACCTAACCTAACCTAGCAAACCTGCCTAACCTGGCAACCTGTCTAACCTTGCCTATTTGTCCCTAACCTAACCTAACCTAACTTATACCTACAACATAATCTAACCTATCTTATCCTAATCCAACCTAACCTAACCTTGCCTAACCTATCTTATCCTAATCAACCTTGCCTAACCATTACCTAACCCTAACCCTAACCTATCTTATCCTAATCCAACTAACTAGCCGAACCTATCCTAAAATATGTTGGAACACCCCCAACACTATTTGAGTACTCCCAGAATTACTTTGAACGACTCATTTGGATATATCAAATTAGTTTTGAAAACTTTATCGTAAAATCGAACATTATTTTTCTTGTTGGTAAAACACACTCAATGGTAGAAAATATTTACTCGATTTCGAATGAAAACACTGTCCTCAGCTCTAGGGCTCATTGTAGGTACAACACATGGTGTAATGCGCTTCACACCAAGGTAGAGACATAACACCTGCGTCAACTCAGGACAGACAGGCGCCATGTAATGCGGGTAACATCCAAGGTAGAAAATCATCTCTTTCCAGACCAACTGTCTATCTAACCTAACCTAACCTAACTCCTTCTAATTCTAACTTCTTCTTCTCACTAACCGAGACCTAGCTATCATCAATCACCGCTATCTAACCTAACCTAACTAACTAACCCAAACCTAACTCCATCAAACACCTCTAACCTAACCTAACCTAACCTATCTAACCTAAACCTAACTCCATCAAACACCTCGAATACTACCTAACTTAACCTAACCCTAACCTTACCTAACCTACCGAACCTAACCTAACCCTAACCTAACCTATCCTAACCCGTCCCAACCTAACTAACCTAACCTAACCTAACCTAACCTATTCTTATCCTAACCTAACCTATCCTAGCCTAACCTAAACACTGGCTAACTTTGAGCCAACTCTAGACACTGATCTTCTTCAAAAAAAATGCTCTGCACATCATTTGGTAACACCTTCAAAAAAAAACACCATCAAACACCTCCGAATACTCCCAAAAAAACACTACTGATTACTACCAAATCACCACTGAATACTACCGTCACCGTCAAAATCACCAGAAACTAAGTTTAACATCACCATCTAACATCCTTTTTATAGAAATCCCCTCAAATCACTATAACCAAGAACCTCCCTCCCCATTTGGCGCATAAAAAAAAAGCATGAACACAAACCTAATACGCAAACACTTAGTACATGATCACCATCAACTGAAAACATATCTTATACACACACATAATATAGACCAATCACCAACTACAATCACCCATGTTCACTTACCTCAAAATCATATAATATCACAGAAAACAATAATTTTTATAAACATTTCACACACACACACACAAAAAAAAAAAATCATATTTGACAATATCTAAGCGCACTCACCTCACTACCAACACTGATGTCTCACCTCACAGGTTCTAGAGCAGGGTCACCTCCAGTGACGTCACACTCCCATTGTGTTACTTGGTGGTTGGTAACATCACACCTAACCCCCCTTGTTTCAACCTGTTGTACCCTACATTATCTAAGAACACTATATCCAAGACGATTACCAGATTTTATGATCCCCAACACCAACACATTTTTATAATTATTCACACAAAAATCACGATCACCAATTCCATATCATGTTTACCGTCATCTATCAACACTAATCACCAAGATCACCAAAAAATCTAAGATCATGCATCTCAAAACTACTATGATCACTGAAAACACTTATTTTTAAACATTCGCACAAAAAATAAGACATACCTAAAATACCACAACACTTCCACCAACATCTATAACATAACATAGACACTATAACAAATCACTATCACAAAAAAATAATACACAAAACACCCATATTATACATTTCAATTGGAAATTTAAGACATAGAACACACACCAAATCTAAGACATTCACTCCAACTAAGACACTTTATCACCATAAGAAACTTCCTTCCTTATTCATTCCGCATATCTCCTAGAGCTGTTTTAACCCCGACTTGGATCCACCACGACGTAGACCAGAGTGTAGTGGAGGTGGTGTTAGATGAGGTGATAGTTCCTCTGGCTCCTACGTCGTGGTGGATCCGTCGAGGTTAAAACAGCTCTAGGAGATATGCGGAATGAATAAGGAAGGAAGTTTTAAGATTGATGTGTATGTCTTAGTTGGAGTGAATGTCTTTAGATTTGGTATTATTGTCTCATGTCTTAAATTTCCAATTGAAATGTATAATATGTGGGTGTTTGTGTATTATTTTTTTGTGATAGTGATATGTTATAGTGCTCATGTTATGTTATAGATATTTGGTGGAAGTGTTGTGGTATTTTGTGTATGTCTTATTTTTGTGCGAATGTTTAAAATAAGTGTTTCAGTGATCATAATAGTTTTGAGATGCATGATCTTAGATTTTTGGTGATCTTGGTGATTAGTGATAGATGACAGTAAACATGATATGGAATTGGTGATCGTGATTTGTGTGAATAATTATAAAAATGTGTGTTTTCTGTGATCTTGGTGTTGGGAATCATAAAATCTGGTAATCGTGCTGGATATAGTGTTCTTGAATGTGTACTAGGGTACAACAAGGTTGAAACAAGGGTTAGGTGTGATGTTACCAACCGCAAGTAACACAATGGGAGTGTGACGTCACTGGAGGGTGACCTCGTCAGTCCTGTGAGGTGAGACATCGTGTGTTGGTGGTAGTGAGGTGAGTGCGCTTAGGTATTGTCAAATATGATTTTTTTTTTTTTTTGTGTGTGTGTGTGAAATGTTTATAAAAATTATTGTTTCTGTGATATTAGTGATTTTTTGAGGTAAGTGAACATGGGTGATTGTAGTTGGTGATTGTCTTACATATTATATTATTGTGTATAAGATATGTTTTCAGTTGATGGTGATCATGTACTAAGTGTTTGCGTATTAGGTTTGTGTTCATGCTTTTTTTTTTTATGCCAAATGGGAGGGAGTTCTTGGTTATAGTGATTTGAGGGATTTCTATAAAAGGATGTTAGATGGTGATGTTAGCTTTCTAGTTTCTGAAAGTGATTTTGACGGTGATTGGTAGTATTCAGTGGTGATTGGTAGTAATCAGTAGTGTTTTTGGGAGTATTCGGAGGTGTTTGATGGTATTTTTTTGAAGGTGTTCAAATGATGTGCAGAGCATTTTTTTGAAGAAGATCAGTGGTGTTCAGAGTTGGTTCCAAGGATTAGTCAGTGTTTGGAAGTTCAGGTTAGAGATAGTGAGTTAGAGATAAGTTAGGTTAGGTTGGAATTGGGGCCAGAGTTAGGTCAGGTTGGGGCCAGAGACAGTAGGATGGGATTAGAGTTAGGTCAGGTCCAGGTTCGGCTCAGGCCAAGTAAGGATGAGTTGGAATTAAGTAAATAGTATTCAGGTGTTGATGGAGTGGATTAGGTTAGGATAGGTTAGGTTGGATTGGAAGTTAGAGGTGTTTGATGGGATTAGGTTGGGGTTAGGTTAGGTTAGGTTAGGTTAGGATAGAGGTGATTGATGGAGTTAGGTTAGTTCGGTTAGGTGAGGTTAGGTTAGGTTAGAATTAGGTTAGGTTAGGTTAGGTTAGGTTAGGATAGACGATTGGTCTGGAAGAGATGATTTTCTACCTTGGATGTTACCCGCATTACATGGCGCCTGTCTGTCCTGAGTTGACGCAGGTATTATGTTCTACCTTGGAGTGTGAAGCGCATTACACCATGTGTTGGGGTGACCCACAATGAGTCTCTCAGAGCGAGGACAGTGCTTCTATTCGGAAATCGAGTAAATATTTTCTACCATTGAGGTGTGTTTTACCAACAAGAAAATAATGTTCGATTTTACGATAAAAGTTTCAAAACTAATTTGGATATATCCAAAATGGAGTCGTTCAAAGTAATTCTGGAGTACTCAGGAAATAGTGTTTTGGGGTGTTCAATATATTTTAGGATAAGGTTCGGCTAGGTTGGGTTGGATTAGGATGGAATAGGTTAGGTTAGGTTAGGTAATGGATTGTTGAGTTGAGACAGGATAAGATAGGTTAGGTAGGTTAGGTTAGGTTGGATTAGAGATAGATAGGTTAGATTATGTTAGGTAAGGTTAGGTTAGGTTAGAGTTAGGATAAAGTTAGGTAGGTTAGGATAAGGTTAAAGTTGGGTTAGGGTGAGTTTGGTTAGGTTAGGTTGGAGTTAGGTAAAGTTAGGTTAGGTTAGGCTAGGTTATGTTAGGTAAAGAGTTGAGTTAGGGTAGGTTCGGTAAGGTTAGGATAGGTTAGGTTAGGTTCGGTAAGGTTAGGTTAGGTTAAGTGGAGTTAGGAGTAGGTTCAGTTGGGTTAGGTTAGGTTAGGTTAGGTTAGAGTTAGGACAGGTTAGGGTAGGTTAGTTTAGGGTAGGTTAGGTTAGGATAAGTTAGGTAAGGTTAGGTTAGGTTCGGTTAGATTAAGTTGGGTTATGTTAGGTAAGGTTAGGTTAGGTAAGGTTAAGATAGGTTAGGTTAGGCTAGGTTAGGTTAGGTAAGGTTAGGTTAGGGTAGGTTAGGCAAGGTTAGGTTAGAGTGGAGTTAGGTTAAGTTAGGTAAGTTGGGATTTAGGTTATATTAGGTTAAGTTGGGGTTAGGGTAAGAGTTAGGTTAGGTTAGGGTAGGTTAGGTTAGGTAAGGTTGGGATTAGGTAGGTGTGTGTGTGTGAATATCTTGGTTACAGTGATTTTAGTGGATTTGAGATCATTTGTGGATGTGAAATGTAATTTTTTTGTGTGTGTCAGAAGAATTATGTTGGGAGAGATGGGTAGTGGATGTGAAGAAATGCGGGTGAGATGGAGAGGTAAGGAGTTAGGTTGGGTTAGGATAAGTTAGGTAAGGTTAGGATAGGTTAAGTTAGGTTGGAATTAAGTTTGGTTAGGTTAGGTTAGGTAGGGATTAGGTTAGGTTAGGGTAGTTATGTTAGGTAAGGTTAGGTTAGGGTAGGTTCGGTAAGGTTAGGATAGGTTGGGTTGGGTTAAGTTGGGATTAGGGTGGGACTGGTAGGTTGGGTTAGGTTAAATTGGGTTAGGGTAGGTTCGGTTAGGTTAGGTTAGGTTAGGTTAGGACAGGTTGGGTTAGGTTGGGTTAGGTTAGGTTAGGTTAGGATAAGTTAGGTCAGGTTAGGTTAGGTAAGGTTAGGTTAGGTAAGGTGTGTGTGTGAATATCTTGGTTACAGTGATTTTAGTGGATTTGAGATGCATTTGTGGATGTGAAATGTGATTTTTGTGTGTGTGTTCAGAAGGGTATGTTGGGAGATGGGTGGTGGATGTGAGAATGCGGGTGAGATGGAGAGGGGTATGGGAGGTTGTAATTAGAAATATGGAGAGATTTTACTGAATATAAAGGTAATGTGTGAATATTTAAAAGAAAGTATAGAATTGAAAAGTTATGATATATTGGAAAAGAATGGAGGTGTTGAAAACATGTCGCAATAGTTGGGTATGGAAGTGTTTCAGTGTTGATTGGAAATGTTCGAGGTGTTTTCTGAAGGTGTTCAAGAGGGTTTTGAAGGTGTCAAAGGTGTTTTGAAGGTGTTCAAAGGTGTTTTGAAGGTGTTGAAGGGTGTTTTGATTGAATTCAGCGGTGTTTTAGTAGTATTCAGTGGTGTAATTGGGAGTACTCAAATTGTGTTTTTGGAAGTGTTTCAGTGTTGATTGGAAATGTTCAAAGATTGTTTTTGAGAAAGTGTTCAGAGTGTTTTGAAGGTGTTCAAGGGAGTTTGAAGGTGTTGAGGCGTTTTGATTGAATTCAGCGGTGTTTTAAGTAATGTCAGTGAATTGTAATTGGGAGTACTCAAATAGTGTTTAGATGTTCATGGGTGTTGTGGGATGTGAATGTTAATAGTATTATTGTCGAGTAAATTATCAGATAATTTGTATGATAGTAATTTAAAAACGACTATTCAGAGTGTTTGAAAAATGTTAAAATGTTTATAGTATTCAAGCATGTTATAGTAATTTTTATTCAATAAATGTTTGGTCCAGATTTTGTATTTACGATCTGTATTACAATAACGAAGGCTTGAGGCGTAAGCTGAAATATTTGGTGAAAGCGAGATAGTGTAATTTAATGAATGCCAATAGAAACAAGATGTCAAATGTATTTGAAATACTTTCAAATAAATGTTTGAAAATGTTCAAAACTATTTTGAAGTGTGTTAAATATTTATTTTGAAAAATTGTTAAATCTGTTTGAAAAATTGTTCAAAACATTTAGAAGACTATTCAAGTATTTTGAATGATGTTTAGTATTCAAATGTTTGGTATTCAAGTGTTTGAAGTATTCAAAGTGTTTGTAGTATTCAAAATTGTTCAAGTATTTAGTGATGGCGTGTTTAATTGAGTCATCGTGCACAACGAGTATTCAGTAATTGTAGTAAGTATAAATGTTTGAAAATGTTCAAGTATTTTGAAAGTGTTCAAATGTTTGAAGTGTTCAAAGTGAAACGACCCGAAAAAGTATTTATTATTCGCTTGTGTGTTTAGCTCAATGGCTCAGTAATGACAAGTACTCAAACGTATTTTTGAAATATTTCGTATTGTTTGAAAATGTTCAAAAAATGTTAGAAATGTTTTGAGCTGTGTTCAAATGTTGTTTTTAGTAAGGAAGTGTTTTGAAAGTGTTCAAATATTTTAGTGTTAAACTGTTATGAAGTGCTAGTATTTTAGTGTTTAAGTATTTATATGTAGTATTCAAAAAATTATTGAGAAGTATTAAGTATTTATGTTATAGAAAGTGTTCAAGCAAATATATTGCAGAAAGCATGAGTTCTGGAAAATGACTAAGTATTTGAAGGTATTCGAAATATTTTGAAGCAATTAGTGTTGTTTAAATAACTATAAAATGACACGTAGTATTCAAGCAATTTATGAAGTATGTTTTGAGCTGTTCAAAAGCCAAAGATGCGTATTGCTACTAAGCCAATATAAGTGTGTGTGTTGCTGTAGATATGCTTTGTGTGTGACATAATCCCACTGTGAACTAAAGGGGTTAGAAGCGCAGGCGTGAGAGTTATGGTGGCGTGTGATGATAGTGTATGAAGAATTTGAAGAAGTGAGCACAAAGGTGAACAGGCCTGTATTGCGCGTGTTGGCTCACTACTGCCTGTTCCCTTATTATCAACGAATGAACTAAAGGACCGACTGATTCAACCTGTGTTGCGCTGTAATCACTAGTTCATTTAGCAATGAAGATACTGACACCAATGCGCTGCTTTGAATTCATTTAACAATGAGCTTTTACAGTTCATTGACAATGAAGGAAGCTTCAGTTCATTTTAAATAACAGAAGCTTTTACAGTTCATTGACTTAATCAAGGAAGGTTGCAGTTCGTTTTAAAATAATAAGGAAGATGTTTAGACCTGGCAGTAACAGCTGCTGCTGGGGATGCGACTGAATAACACGATTCTGATGCTGATCCCAAATTTCGAAAAACCTGAAGATCAAGCTTGTATTATCGGCACGAGGTGGAAGTGAGTGTGAGGAAGCAATCAAGCGATCAGAAATGAAGAACAGGAATCTTAAAACTCGATCCGGCGATAGTCTTTATTGTGTCGAAAATTGTGGTGAAACAATGGAAGAAGATCGAAGGCAGACGATGTGAGCACTGTAGAGGGTATCAAAACGCTATTATCGAAAAAATTGAGGATGGTGAAAAGAGGAGTTACAAGCTTTGATCGAAATGAAGAATTTCGGCTATGAGGAATCAAACTGCTATTATCGAGAAGAAAAGAGCGGTGAATGAAGCAGTGAGAGCCAATCAAAATTTGATCCAGGTGATCATAAGTCAAAACCCCCCATGAGGAATCCAAACTGCGTTGTCGAGAATTTTGAATTGAAGACAGTGGGAGAAACAGAAGTGATCTGAGAGATCAGAATCGAAAGCAGAGGATCAAGCGCGGTATATTGAAATTGGGATGGTGAAAGTGGAGAGAGAACATCAAATTTGATCGAAGATGAGCCCATGGGGAATGCAAACACTGTGAAGAATTTTTGAGATGAAGTGAAAGGAGGAACGATCAAAAACTACAGTCGAAATGAAACCTGCTTCAAGAAATTCGAAAAAAATCGGAAAAAAAATTCGGCGTCGAACATTTTGAAAAAACGCGGCGAAGAAGAGAGGCGCGAGAGCAGCCGGCGGGAAGAACTGCGCGAACGCGCGGGCGAACACCTGAGCGCGCGGCGCTAACGCGCAGGCAGCACCGCAACCGCGCGGACGACATATAGGAGTCGTGAGCATGAAATATGACGGTCAAGTGAATGTCTCGAGAACGATGCTGGTCAAGCTCAGAAGCTGGGCGTGAATGACCCTCCAACTGCTGGTCTGTTTTTCAATTTGTCAATCAAGTCAATCAGCGTCTATGAAAACCCAAACAGGATTCCATGAAACCAGAAGTTCCTAAGCTCGATCGACTTTACTATATATATACCTGTAATATATATGCTATATATACTATATATATATATACATATACAGAGACTTGTTGATTTGTATTCCCAAAATTATGATTATAATCATAGTTAAGAGTTATACTTACATTCCAAAACAAATTCTTGGTGTAATTATCCAATTTATTCTTCGTTATTCTAAACTATTGTATTAAAAGTGATAGATATTGAAATTATTTCAAATTCAATAACTGGTTAGTTAGTCGGTTTATTAGGTTTAAAGCCTATCTACTACACGAGGGTCATTAAAGCTGCGTGTCATATATACACATTACTGATAAATATGTTAATATCTATAAAAGGGACTGACTAAAATTTCAATGTATATACACTAACAATGTATATACACAATGTATATACACAATGTAAATACACAAACAATCCTTACATTCTTTGTGTGGGTTACATACGTATTTTTCCAGTTGCAATATTGAGCCTTGTTATTCTCAGTGTATATATACTGTTAAGCAGGCACTGAACAGGCACCTAAACTCTGTACCTGACCAGCTGGGCTGTGGCTCCTACGTCGGGTTGAGTGCGGCCAACAGCAACAGCCTGGTAGATCAGGCCCTGATCCACCATGAGTGACCGGGCCGCGGGGGGCACTGACCCCCGAACCCTCTCCAGGTATACTGAGATATACGCATATCAGCGTATATACACTGATAACTAATATAAATCCGTATATTAATAAATGATACCACCAACTTAATGTTTATGTTCTAGAGTCGCTTATACACCCGCAGACCTCCACCGGGGCCAGGAGCCGTGACTCGACCCCTGCAACCACATATAGGTGTAATGTTGCAAGAATTACCGACAATATGTTAACGGCTTGACAAAACTCCTGTAGAGCTGAACGTTGCAATAGTTGCCATGCACTTGCCAAAATTACATAAGGAACACTGCAAGAGGCCTAATGGCCCATATTGGGCAGGTTCTTTTACCTAACATATAGGTGAGTACATCCAGCCTATAGGGATAAGTAAGTTTATTCAGGTATACACAAATAGATTATCATACACAGCAGTATTATGTGTAGGGAACCTGTGATAACCCGAAAAAGTCGTGGAGAGTGTATGCATTTTGCCGCCTAATTGGCTAGTTTTTTATATACCTCACCTCTGTCCTGTGGATGGTAGTGGCTAGTTTATTGTGTACCTCATATCCATCCTGTGGATGGTAGTGGCTAGTTTATTGTGAACCTCATATCCATCCTGTGGATGGTAGTGGCTAGTTTATTATGTACCTCATATCCATCCTGTGGATGGTAGTGGCTAGTTTATTGTGAACCTCATATCCATCCTGTGGATGGTAGTGGCTAGCTTATTGTGTACCTCATATCCATCCTGTGGATGGTAGTGGCTAGTTTATTGTGAACCTCATATCCATCCTGTGGATGGTAGTGGCTAGTTTATTATGTACCTCATATCCATCCTGTGGATGGTAGTGGCTAGTTTATTGTGAACCTCATATCCATCCTGTGGATGGTAGTGGCTAGCTTATTGTGTACCTCATATCCATCCTGTGGATGGTAGTGGCTAGTTTATTGTGTACCTCATATCCATCCTGTGGATGGTAGTGGCTAGCTTACTGTGTACCTCACATCCATCCTGTGGATGGTAGTGGCTAGTTTATTGTGTACCTCATATCCATCCTGTGGATGGTAGTGGCTAGTTTATTATGTACCTCATATCCATCCTGTGGATGGTAGTGGCTAGTTTATTGTGTACCTCATATCCATCCTGTGGATGGTAGTGGCTACTTTATTGTGTACCTCATATCCATCCTGTGGATGGTAGTGGCTAGTTTATTGTGTACCTCATGTCCATCCTGTTGATGGTAGTGGCTAGTTTATTGTGTACCTCATATCCATCCTGTGGATGGTAGTGGCTAGTTTATTATGTACCTCATATCCATCCTGTGGATGGTAGTGGCTAGTTTATTGTGTACCTCATATCCATCCTGTGGATGGTAGTGGCTACTTTATTGTGTACCTCATATCCATCCTGTGGATGGTAGTGGCTAGTTTATTGTGTACCTCATGTCCATCCTGTTGATGGTAGTGGCTAGTTTATTGTGTACCTCATATCCATCCTGTGGATGGTAGTGGCTAGTTTATTATGTACCTCATATCCATCCTGTGGATGGTAGTGGCTAGTTTATTGTGAACCTCATATCCATCCTGTGGATGGTAGTGGCTAGCTTATTGTGTACCTCATATCCATCCTGTGGATGGTAGTGGCTAGTTTATTGTGTACCTCATATCCATCCTGTGGATGGTAGTGGCTAGTTTATTATGTACCTCATATCCATCCTGTGGATGGTAGTGGCTAATTTATTGTGTACCTCATATCCATCCTGTGGATGGTAGTGGCTAGTTTATTGTGTACCTCATATCCATCCTGTGAATGGTAGTGGCTAGTTTATTGTGTACCTCATATCCATCCTGTGGATGGTAGTGACTAGTTTATTGTGTACCTCATATCCATCCTGTGGATGGTAGTGGCTAGTTTATTGTGCACCTCATATCCATCCTGTGGATGGTAGTGGCTAGTTTATTGTGCACCTCATATCCATCCTGTGGATGGTAGTGGCTAGTTTATTGTGAACCTCATATCCATCCTGTGGATGGTAGTGGCTAGCTTATTGTGTACCTCATATCCATCCTGTGGATGGTAGTGGCTAGTTTATTGTGTACCTCATGTCCATCCTGTGGATGGTAGTGGCTAGTTTATTGTGTACCTCATATCCATCCTGTGGATGGTAGTGGCTAGTTTATTATGTACCTCATATCCATCCTGTGGATGGTAGTGGCTAGTATATTGAGAACCTCATATCCATCCTGTGGATGGTAGTGGCTAGCTTATTGTGTACCTCATATCCATCCTGTGGATGGTAGCGGCTAGTTTATTGTGTACCTCATATCCATCCTGTGGATGGTAGTGGCTAGTTTATTATGTACCTCATATCCATCCTGTGGATGGTAGTGGCTAGTTTATTGTGTACCTCATATCCATCCTGTGGATGGTAGTGGCTAGTTTATTGTGTACCTCATATCCATCCTGTGGATGGTAGTGGCTAGTTTGTGTACCTCATATCCATCCTGTGGATGGTAGTGGTTAGTTTATTGTGCACCTCATATCCATCCTGTGGATGGTAGTGGCTAGTTTATTGTGCACCTCATATCCATCCTGTGGATGGTAGTGGCTAGTTTATTGTGAACCTCATATCCATCCTGTGGATGGTAGTGGCTAGCTTATTGTGTACCTCATATACATCCTGTGGATGGTAGTGGCTAGTTTATTGTGTACCTCATATCCATCCTGTGGATGGTAGTGGCTAGTTTATTATGTACCTCATATCCATCCTGTGGATGGTAGTGGCTAGTTTATTGTGTACCTCATATCCATCCTGTGGATGGTAGTGGCTAGTTTATTGTGTACCTCATATCCATCATGTGGATGGTAGTGGCTAGCTTATTGTGTACCTCATATCCATCCTGTGGATGGTAGTGGCTAGTTTATTGTGTACCTCATATCCATCCTGTGGATGGTAGTGGCTAGTTTATTATGTACCTCATATCCATCCAGTGGATGGTAGTGGCTAGTTTATTGTGTACCTCATATCCATCCTGTGGATGGTAGTGGCTACTTTATTGTGTACCTCATATCCATCCTGTGGATGGTAGTGGGTAGTTTATTGTGTACCTCATGTCCATCCTGTTGATGGTAGTGGCTAGTTTATTGTGTACCTCATATCCATCCTGTGGATGGTAGTGGCTAGTTTATTATGTACCTCATATCCATCCTGTGGATGGTAGTGGCTAGTTTATTGTGAACCTCATATCCATCCTGTGGATGGTAGTGGCTAGTTTATTGTGTACCTCATATCCATCCTGTGGATGGTAGTGGCTACTTTATTGTGTACCTCATATCCATCCTGTGGATGGTAGTGGGTAGTTTATTGTGTACCTCATGTCCATCCTGTTGATGGTAGTGGCTAGTTTATTGTGTACCTCATATCCATCCTGTGGATGGTAGTGGCTAGTTTATTATGTACCTCATATCCATCCTGTGGATGGTAGTGGCTAGTTTATTGTGAACCTCATATCCATCCTGTGGATGGTAGTGGCTAGCTTATTGTGTACCTCATATCCATCCTGTGGATGGTAGTGGCTAGTTTATTGTGTACCTCATAACCATCCTGTGGATGGTAGTGGCTAGTTTATTATGTACCTCATATCCATCCTGTGGATGGTAGTGGTTAGTTTGTGTACCTCATATCCATCCTGTGGATGGTAGTGGCTAGTTTATTGTGTACCTCATATCCATCCTGTGGATGGTAGTGGCTAGTTTGTGTACCTCATGTCCATCCTGTGGATGGTAGTGACTAGTTTATTGTGTACCTCATATCCATCCTGTGGATGGTAGTGGCTAGTTTATTGTGCACCTCATATCCATCCTGTGGATGGTAGTGGCTAGTTTATTGTGCACCTCATATCCATCCTGTGGATGGTAGTGGCTAGTTTTTTGTGAACCTCATATCCATCCTGTGGATGGTAGTGGCTTGCTTATTGTGTACCTCATATCCATCCTGTGGATGGTAGTGGCTAGTTTATTGTGTACCTCATATCCATCCTGTGGATGGTAGTGGCTAGTTTATTATGTACCTCATATCCATCCTGTGGATGGTAGTGGCTAGTTTATTGTGTACCTCATATCCATCCTGTGGATGGTAGTGGCTAGTTTATTGTGTACCTCATATCCATCCTGTGGATGGTAGTGGCTAGTTTATTGTGTACCTCATATCCATCCTGTGGATGGTAGTGACTAGTTTATTGTGTACCTCATATCCATCCTGTGGATGGTAGTGGCTAGTTTATTGTGCACCTCATATCCATCCTGTGGATGGTAGTGGCTAGTTTATTGTGCACCTCATATCCATCCTGTGGATGGTAGCACAAGAGCATATGGACACACAATAGGCCTAAGAACTAGGCCCCAAAAGGGTTAACATGAGTACATCTGGATTTATATCTACAATTGACCTATCTGCTGCAAGCAAATTTAGAAAATTTGCTTAATATGTCTGGTATCTTTTCACTCTTAGCCGTAACGAGTACAGGTACGGGTAGGTGTGCCAGGACATCCTGACCCGCATCTTCTCCATGTAGTGACCCGGCCTTGTACCAAGTGAGAAGGTCGGATATTAGAGAGGCAGATAAGTTAAGATTTCGTTCGGATTTTTAACCCCGGAGGGTTAGCCACCCAGGATAACCCAATTAAGTCTGTGCGTCATCGAGGACTGTCTAACTTATTTCCATTGGGGTCCTTAATCTTGTCCCCCAGGATGCGACCCACACCAGTCCACTAACACCCAGGTACCTATTTGCTGCTAGGTGAACAGGACAACAGGTGTAAGGAAACGTGTCGAAATGTTTCCACCCACCGGGAATCGAACCCGGGCCCTCCGTGTGTGAAGCGAGAACTTTAGCCACCAGGCCACCGGGTCACCAAGACCTACCCCGTAGACTTATTACACTGCCTCTTCTGTCGTCTTCAAGATTTTCTAGGCCTCACCTTGACAGGCTGAGGGACTGATCACTTCAAAACTGTTTTCTAGGCTGATGGACGGATTACATCGCCTTTACATCTCCACTGCTTCTGCTGCTTCCCGTGGTAGATGAAGCCTACTGTGCAGGCGATACGTTTCGGAATAAATATGCCTAACTATTGCACATGTCTTATCACCCTAGAGCTTTATAGGATGCCTAACTGGTGCTCTTAGAGCATACTGGAACCTACCTGGTGATCCTGGAGTCCGGTATCCTTGTTCCTGACATCCTCCTGGAGAGCTGAGAGCTTGGCTAGTAAAGCTCTCTCTCTCCGGGTGTAAGTAGCAGCCAGGTCCCTCAAAGTGGCTTGTAGAACACCAATTTGCTCCTGCTGACACGCCACCACAGTATGCAGGACGTGCAGGCAGGAATGGGAGGACGTGGGGGGGTCCTGAGGTGGAGGGTCCTCCAGCAGGGCATGGTGACTCTGGGCATGGGTAAGAGAGGGCATAGCAGCCTGCTGCAGGCTGCCCTCCGTGTAACTCTGACTACGAGGTAGTCCAGCTGGCCAGGTCTCCTCCTCCTGGTCTCCCCTCAGCCTCTCCAACAAGCCTCCGTACAGGGACTCCTCCTCTGAAGTGTCAGCCACTCCTGGAGACTCCCCGCTGAACATGGGTGGTGCTGGAATGGGTTCATGGGGAAGCATGGGGCTCTCCTCAGCCCCATGACACACACCCTCCATGATCCCTATAGGCTCAGGGTGGCCCTTTGCTGCCTACCCAGGACGTAGGTCACCATAGGCAATCAACCCACATATAAGCACCTCACTGACACTAGTAACAACTTAAGAAAACACTACAGAATAAGGAAACCCCACTAACAACACTTTTTCAAGTGCTGTCTACACGTCTAACAACCTCAAAAAGACAAATTTCTCCAAAATTGGTCACTTACTACAACACAGCTATTACACCTCTTTCCTTCACTCGTTTATTTTATAAGCACTGATTTTTCGTAGCTATAGGCACCACCTCACTCTATTCCTGGACTAGGTGAGACGGAAACAGGGACAAGGCGGTCACTGTGACTAGGTGGATACAGGGACCAGGGTGACACAGAGCGCGTGTTTAAAGCTCCAGCAGCCAGCCACACCTGCACCCCCCGTGCTGCTCACTCCAATACTGACACTACCTGCCTCTCCCACCCTAGCTTTCCTGCCTCTCCCACCCACCCACCCATGTCTGCCCGCCCACCACTGTCTGCCCGCCCACCCATGTCTGCCAGCCCACTACTGCCCGCCCACCCATGTCTGCCCGCCCACCCATGTCTGCCCGCCCACCAATGCCCGCCCACCCATGTTTGCCCGCCCACCACTGTCTGCCCGCCCACCCATGTCTGCCAGCCCACCCCTGTCTGCCCGCCCACTCATGTCTGCCCGCCCACCAGCGTCGTCTATTCGCCCACCCACTTTATCCTCCAGTCATCTCCCACCACCAGTTTCAGAACACTGACCTGTGAGATCACTCACGTCTCTCGATAATAAAAATGTACATAATATATACAAAAACCTCCACAATAAGACTACCAACAAACACTCAGAAACAAGACAACTGTGGAAAATTGCATTTATCTGAATGTAACTAATTATGTACATAACAGTAAATGATAACAAAGATAATTATTACTTATCAATGTTACATAGACAAGTAGGAATTTGGGACACCTAGGTCGCAAAAAATTTCCCCCTTCGATACCTACCACTGTCATAACCACAAGTTGCTCTGGACCTATTAATTAAATGAAATATACATACATCAGGAATAATGGTAAATATATAAATTTGTGGACTGTATATTAAAAATAATAAATGGTTATATATATACACAATTACATAACAGAAGGAAAATATATCTTAATATCACTCACCAATTTGACTGGAGATTAATGTGTATCATACTCAGAAAACCTCACTAAATCTATGAAAATAATGCTGGCCAGAATTACACACAAATCTAGAGTGCTTATCTGAGGTTCCTGGAGCTGTCTTGTCCAGTCGTCTGATATCTCAAGTTATGCAGAAATGCACATCCACCAATTTCGCCTCCTATTTGAGAAGTGTCAACACAATTTTAACCTCTAGAGCACGAAAAATTCTTCCCATTACACCAACGTTTGTACAAAATTCAAAACCAAGATGGCGAGTCTTCTTTTTTTTCGATAACATACTTCTTTTAAAAATACAATATAGGCATCTATTTACCTATAAATTACCGTATTTCTGGAAAATATACAGTATTTTCCACACTGCGGCCAGGCGGAGGTCGTTGCAAAACGACTCAAATTGCTGATTTGGCAACGGTGGAGGACCTGGGTACATATAGGATCTGGCATCCACACAGTGACATATTACACAAGATTTAATCACCCTTTTTACATTTTGCCGTCCTTGTGGAATCCAGAAAGTTTCCTTAATACAATTTAAGGTATCTTGTACCCCACCATGCATTACATTTTTATGGGCATTTAGAACAATTAAATTTGCTAGATGATGAGTTTTGGGCAGTAAGATAGGTTGTTTAGCATAATCACCCAGTTCAGCATTTTGTAACTTACCTCTGCACCTAATTACATTGTTCTCTAAATACAGCCCCAATTTCTCTATTGTAGAACCTTTCACAATTTTTCTTTCCATCATCAATTTAATCTCATTTCCATAGATTTCCTCCTGTACCCTCTTTATCCAATATTCAAGAGGATGTGAAAACTTATATGGTATATTCATCTTGTTTAGAAATTTAAAAACCAACTTAGTTACATTGATTAGTTTGGGTAAAGAAGAATACCTGTTTATATCAATGGCTAAGGGAGGACAAACTATTGGAGCGGTGGCCACAGTAATTTCAACAGGAGCAATATACGCCTTTTGTACAGGCCAATTAGCTTTATTTACCAACCAGCTCGGTCCTTTAAACCATGATACAGCATTTACAAATTTAACATAAGGTAAACCTCGAGACAAGAAATCAGCTGGATTCTCCTCACCAGGTATATGATTAAATGTTAACATATGCTGACCCACACTATTATACTTCTCTTGCATCTGATTAATCTCAGCGACTCTGTTTTGTATGTACACAATTTTACTGTTTCCATTACAAATCCATTGTAAGGATACCTCATTATCAGACCAAATTACAGTGTCGCTAATATTTATCTCCTGCAACTTATTTCTTATATAATCAGCTAATTTGACACCTACATAAATGGCTGTTAATTCCAACTGAGGTAAGGTATGCAATTTAATTGGAGACACTTTAGCCTTAGACATAACAAGAGAAATAACACTATTAATTGAAGGTAAGCAACTGCTCCATATGCCAATTTTGAAGCATCACAAAAAATGTGGAGTACATTTTTCCCATTTGGATTGGCCACCTGGCATGGGAACTCCAACATTGGAATTTTCTCATAATCACCAATTAATTCATCCCACCTGTTAATGAATTCCTCAGGTAGAATTTCATCCCAAGCACATTTAAGTTTCCATGCTTCCTGAATTAATAATTTCCCTCTTATTTTAAGGGGTGACACTAAACCTAGTGGATCAAAACATTTGGAAACTTAAGCAAGCAAAACTCTCTTAGTTAATTTATTGGGCATACTGTAATTATTAGGTTTTAACATTAACAAATCTCTCTCAGTATCCCAATTTAAACTCAATACATTACTACATTTTGGCACTTCATCTCCAGGGTAATCTTTACTTATTTTGTCCTTTAATTTGGACGAATTACTATTCCATTCTCTCAGAGGCATATTTGCACTTTGCATTATTTTATTAGCCTCTCCATAAGTCATTAACAGTTCCTCTTCAGCTGACGTCACACCCAGGAAATTGTCCACATAAAATTGTTTGCTCATTACTTTACTCAATGAACTTCCCGTACATTTAAGGTGTGCATTTATCGTCGCTTGAAGTAGGACTGGATGTAGCACCAAATAATACGCTCCTAAAGCGAAAGGTTTTCAGAGGGCTAAGTGGGTCAATAGGATTCTCAGGCCATAAGAAGCGGGTACAATCCCGGTCAGCCTCTTGTAAACCCACTCTTAGGAAAGCTTAACTTATGTCAGCCGTAAAGGCATAATTCTTTAATCTGAAATTTAATAAGATATCTCCTAATTTTTCTGTCAACGACGGACCTGTCATCAAACAGTCATTTAAACTAGGTACATTTTTGTTACTCCTGGCACTACAATTAACCCTTTGACTGTTTCAGTCCCCTCTCTGAAACTGTCATTCTATGTCGCCAAATATTCGAAAAAAAAAAAATTATTTTTTCTTATGAAAATGTTAGGAATATTTTTACTAGTGTTTTAAGCCTAAAAAAAAAATTTTGCCATCAGTACTTACCGAGATATAGAGCCGCAAAGTTTGCAGAAATTGACGTGCGTACGGCAACAGCGGCGACTGCCGCCCACCCGGTATTCTTTTATTTACTCTAATTCAAAGGTTTCTTGCATTTTTCAATATATTTCTTTTCCAGGTAACTTATGTGGCCTGTGAGACCAATGTAAGGTGCATTGTTCAAATATACACTCATTATTTACAACACAATAACAGAACAAACTTTATCACTATTAGTTTGTGTATACACTTTGTTTACACAAACAAACAATACAAAACAATGTTTATTACTATTGTTCCATAATATATATACATATGTACAGTCACTAACCACGTTCCTAGAACTGCTGCAGCTTGTGGAACTCTTTGAAACATGGGTATATGCAGAGGGGCACTTCACACTCCTCACACATAAAACGAGTGTCTCTGCGTGTTTGTGGGCGTTTTGTGGTATGCATACATACATAACACCTCTTCTGAGCATTTTTCTTGGCAGTAGTAGGAGGCAGTTGTATGGGGTAGTGATCACCAGGCCTCATACGAGATGACGTCTGTGGGCGCTGGTCTATTGCAGGAGTTGCTCCTTTGTACTTTGCAATTATTTGTCTGATTACTGACAGGCAAAATTCACCATATTTTGGTGTTTTGTTGGTCTTCAACTTGTATATGTTATAAGCATTTAGCATAGAGATATCAACAAGATGGAAAAAAAGTTTGATATACCACTTATAACTCTTGCGTACACAGTCTGCAAACCCAATCTGCATGTCACATTTGTCCACTAAGCGCATATTGAGGTTGTAGTCCATGACAGCTGCAGGCTTTAGAATGGGTTCATTGGTCTCTCTGTTGTCCCTGCCACTGGGTACCATTTCGTTTGTGTGAATTGATGTCAACAATGTGACATCACGTTTGTCATGCCACCGAAATGCCATGATGTCATTGGCAGCAAAGGCTTGCACCTCACCTCTGCGAGTGCCAGCGTCGAACCTTGGCATATGTTTGCGATTACCACGCACTGTGCCACACACGTCTGTCAAGTTCACTCGCAAGAAATCACTGAGTAAGGGGCTTGTGTACCAGTTATCAGTAAATAACATATGCCCCTTACCAAGATATGGTTCCATCATTGTTCGAACCACATCACCAGAGATACCCAATAACTTCATGGTATCTCTCAAAGTATTACTGCCAGTGTACACAATAATATCTAAAACAAGACCACTTCTGCAATCACACAGTACAAATAGCTTTATACCAAAGCGTTTCCTCTTGCTTGGTATATATTGCTTGAATGAGAGTCTTCCTTTGAATAAAATCAAGGACTCATCAATAACAAGCTTCCTGAAGGGATAAAAATACATGCAGCACTTTTGTTTCAGGTACATAAACACATTTCTTATCTTATATAACCTGTCGCTTCTGTCAGGCCTGGTTTTGTCTGAAAAGTGTAACATACGCAACAGTATCAGGAAACGATTGACACCTATAATGTCACTAAAACCTGGAGTTGAAATCAGGCGATCTGTTGTCCAGTATGTGGTGACAGTGTGCTTATACACATGTGGCATAAGCATTATTGTGGCAAAAAACAGGTACATCTCTGCCACAGTTGTCTCCTTCCACTTGTGTAGCCGTGATTTTGGTGAGAGAATTGTATTTGCCATGGTGTATTCACAGTATGTGTTGGTTTCCCTGACAATGATGTCCATCAGGGGTTCATCGAAGAATAACTCAAAGCAGTCCAGTTCACTGGCATTGTTCCCAAGTGGACAAGATGGCTTTATTCCACTTTGTGTTTCATCAAAGTCATGGGGACTGGGAACAAACTCGTCACCGTCCTGCCAATCCCAGATGCGGTCTGCTGGTGGGGTCTGGATATTGTACCGTGGTTGTGGCTGTGGTTGTGGCTGTGCAGGTTGTGGTGGTGCAGGTTGTGGCAGTGTGGGGTAGGGTGAGGCTGGTTGTTCTGCTGAGTCAGCCGCGTGGCTAGTAGCGTGGCCCGGTGATGGTGCCACATGGGCCGTGCCACCCTCACTATCACCACCACTGCCTCCTCCCTCACTGTCACCATTCATACCCATCGTTACAATATCGTCATCTTCACTATCAGGTCGTGGTGTTGGGCCACGGGATGTGCTCCCAGAGTTTCTCCTTCCCCTTGGAACAACATATGAAACACTACCAGACCGCATGCTACGTCGTACATACTGGCGCTTCACTGGGGAATATTCACTCTCACTGTCACTAGAACTGCTTTCAATGACTTTGAAATCACTATCACTATCACTATCACTGCTATCATCAGGGTGTTGTACACGACCAAATAGTTTCCTCTTTCGTCCTGGTACAGGCGAACGTGAACGTGAACAAGCCGGCACAGCACCAGAGGTCGAAGGTTGTGGGTCATCTGGGTTTTCGTCACTATTTACGTTATCCTGGGCACTTTTTTCGGTAACACTCACTTGAAAACCCTTGAATTCACTGTCACTGACACTTTCATCGCTGTTAGAGCTATCACTTGGGAACAAAAGACCTCCAATCCGCCGAGGAGTGAGGAACTTCTTACCGAGAGGCATGGTGAAAATGGACTGACAACATGGCGTTCCCACAATGCACCGCTAGGTCCCAGATTTTTTTCACAGGGTGCACACCGACCACTGAGACCCATTCTCTCCCGTGTAGGCCTATCAGGCCTTTGGCGCTCGATTTGAAGCCGCTAGAATTTGTGCGTATAAATACGTCAGAAACATTGGCTCGTAAGACGTATTTATACGTCGGAAACAGTCAAAGGGTTAAACACAATCCTCAAAGGAGTGGTCTTAGAATCCTTCTTCACTCCGTGATGTGGCAAATAGTGACCATAAATTTTGGCTTGCTCAGGAGGTACCTCTTCTATAAATTTATTAATTAACTGCTCAGCAATTATATCATTATAGGCAGTTAACAATTCTGGTGTCTTACTCAGTTCGTGGAGCTGAGCCTTTAATTGTCCTTATGCCATTCTGTAATTAGTGGGCAATTCTGGATGGTTCAGTCTCCACGGAAGTCGTACCCAGTATTGTCCAGATTCAAATTTTACATCTCTCAGGTATTGCTCCTGAGTAAAAGAATCGTTTGGACTTTCTTCATTTACATTTATTCCAATGCTGTCTAATTCCCATAATTTATGCACTGGCTCAACACCATCCTCTATGGAAGAATTATACTGGGGCACAACTTCATGAGTAAGACACACAGTTATGGTATTTGTAGTTTCCTCTAGTCATGAATTATTATTACAAGGAATCCTACCATACATTACATGGCCTCCTGCAGTCTTCAAAAGGGTGACACCACATTTCTTTACCATACCCTTTACAAAGGAGGCATAATAGTCACTACCTATCAAAATATTTATTGGGCCTACAGAATCATCACTTACCCCAGAAGGTGCTAAATTTACATTATGTTTAAGTCTTTCTGTAGCTTTACTAAGCCCTACTGTAGATATTTTCTCTGGAAGTCTATCTACAATTACTGCATTAACACGCTTTTTCTCATTACCCAACCTGACAGTTACATAAACAGTGTCATACAATTGAGACCTTTTATCTGAGAGAAAACCAGATAATTTTAAAGTTGTGGGATCTCCCATCTGTACTTTCATATCATCAAGACATTTACGTTTAATGAAAGTACGTTGGGATCCCTGGTCCAATAATGCAGTTACATTTTTTGATTTATGCCTTTTATCATGAATTTTTACCTGTAACACAGGTAAGGCTACTTCAGCAAAACCATCATTATTAACATTAGCAGCAATTTTTACATTAGCTACTGTTGTGTCAGGATTGTCAACATTATCATTATTATCAACATTATCATATAGACCTTTACACATGACTATATGGTGTCTTCCTTTGTGACATTGATAACAGTTGTTTAATTTGGCATAGCAATCCTTTACATTGTGATTACCTAAACGTCTGATACATCTGTCAAGTTCCTCCAATCTTTCAACTTTATCATTCCATGAATTGTATGCATTGCAATTCTTAGAAAAATGAGTACCCTTACAGAAGAGACAATCTCTCCATTCTTTGACTGGTTTCTTATTAACTGGGCTACTCTTAGGAGGGTACTTATTAGCTACACTTGGCTTATCAATTACACATACACTTATACACATTAATATAATCTTTAGCCACACTTGACTTATCCAAATTAATATTGTAATAATTATAATCCACTACACATTCAGTAAATTTGTGAACTTAACATCCACCTCCTTCTGTCATTTCACATATAATTATTAATTAATTAATTAATTAATGACTTCACTAATTACCTCCGGTTCAAGAAGAACCAACGGGCAAATTAAATGTGGAAAATTGCATTTATCTGAATGTAACTAATTATGTACATAACAGTAAATGATAACAAAGATTATTATTTATCAATGTTACATAGACAAGTAGGAATATGGGACACCTAGGTTGCAAAAAATATCCCCCTTCGATACCTACCACTGTCATAACCACAAGTTGCTCTGGACCTATTAATTAAATGAAATATACATACACCAGGAATACTGGTAAATATATAAATTTGTGGACTGTATATTAAAAATAATAAATGGTTATATATATACACAATTACATAACAGAAGGAAAATATATCTCAATATCACTCACCAATTTGACTGGAGATTAATGTGTATCATACTCAGAAAACCTCACTAACTAAATCTATGAAAAATATGCTGGCCAGAATTACACACAAATCTAGAGAGCTTATCTGAGGTTCCTGGAGCTGTCTTGTCCAGTCGTCTGATATCTCAAGTTATGCAGGAATGCACATCCACCAATTTCGCCTCCTATTTGAGAGGTGTCAACACAATTTTAACCTCTAGAGCACGAAAAATTCTTCCCATTACACCAACGTTTGTACAAAATTCAAAACCAAGATGGCGAGTCTCTTCTTTTTTTTCGATAACACTTTTTAAAAATACAATATAGGGCATCTATTTACCTATAAATTACCGTATTTCCGGAAAATATACAGTATTTTCCACAACACTATCGTCATAAGTAAAATATCCTCATTAATTTTTTGAAGTATTAAATAGTTAACATCTGGCTGGAAAACATTATGAGGTGTGTGCTTAACACACCTGCTGTCCATGTTCACATAGCAGTAAAACAGGTATCTGGGTGTTAGTGGACTGGTGTGGATCGCATCCTGGGTGTTAGTGGATTGGTGTGGGTCGCATCCTGGGTGTTAGTGGACTGGTGTGGGTCGCATCCTGGGTGTTAGTGGACTGGTGTGGGTCGCATCCTGGATGTTAATGGACTGGTGTGGGTCGCATCCTGGGTGTTAGTGGACTGGTGTGGGTCGCATCCTGGGGACAAAATTGACCTAAATTGCGGGAAATGCTCAGCATAACAAGGGGCTCTCTATATAGTACTATGTCACTGATGTCAGCTATGGTCTGTATAAGTTATATCATGTACTTGTAGAAATAAAGATTATTATCAAAACAATTCCTATAAATTCGCAGTTCCAAACATTTAACCCCATGGAAGGGTCAAGGCCGTAGGCAATCAGGTAACATTTGCTCCACGGGTAAACAGATCTTAGAACATCACAAACCATCAGCAGTTTCTGCTAGATCACCAGAAACCTCAATCTAACATTCAGAACAAGATACAGATATCTAGCTGACTGTGTAAGACCTTACACACCTATGCCAGTATCAGCATACGTACACAACAAACTGCTATGACCCCAGTGGAAATAAGTCACTGACCTTTTTGGGGTTATTCCAGCTAATTTACACTATGATAATTGTACTTGTGTTTAAATAAACTTATTTATCCAGCGCAAGTAGTGTGGGCTTGCTCCTCCGTTTGCTCTCGCAGATACTCGGCCACACATACCACTGGGTGCTCTTATGTCATTTATACATCAGTCACAGCAACATGCCGCAAGTCACATTTTTCTCCAGTCAGGAGTCATATATTATTATTATTATGATCAAGGGGACGAGCTAAACCCGTAGGATTATACAGCGCCTGTGGGGGGGTGGAAAGTATTCAGGCTTAATTTGGGGAACTGGAGCACAGATCCAATTCCCTAGATCAAGAGCCCCTCACCAACATCAAGGAGCCTTCCTTGAGGGGACAGGAGTCATATAGAGCCTTGGAAATGGGAAGCATTCAAGTCCGATTCAAAGGAATAAGCCCAGTTCCCCGTATCAAGAGTCCCTTACTGGCATCACGGCACATCTCTCGAGGAAAGTCCTAAGTCTCAGAGAAAGGGTATCAGGATCATGTGCAAATTATACATTGCTTGGAGAACTGGAGGTAAACAGGGTTGATCCAAGGAAGGGGAGGGTAGCTCCATTTCCTTGGATAAAGAACACTCAAGCTACACCCAAACACCTCTTGCAGTGACTGTCTGTATACATTGTAAATCATCATTGTAACATATATACACTACAGTGATGTGTATCTGTGTATATGCTAATTATTATTACATTTTTGGGCGAGTGGTGATTATTATTATTATTAGCAAAGCTAAGTGCTAAACCACTGAGGTCAGGAGTGATAATTATTAATATAATCAAAAAGAAGTGCTAAGCCACAAGGGCTATACAGCACTAAGGAGAGTGGTAAACCTTTATGGGTCACACAACACTTGCATGATTTATTTTAGATACTCATAGCTGTGTATCATTATACAGACAATAGTATTATTGAGGAGTGCTAAACCTGTAGGGATTATACAGTGCATGTGTGTGGGGGGGGATGGAAGGCATCCAGACATAACTCAGATCAAGAGCCCCTCATAATCAGGTTCAAAGTTAGGGAATTATTAAATTCACAAAATGTGCCAAACCTGTGAGAGCCAGATCCGTTACCATGAGCCGGCCTCATGGGGTTATATATGATATGATCACAGCTAAGCACTAAACCCACAAGGGTCATAATTATGAGGATTATTGCATTCTTGGGCAAGCACTAAACCTGTTGGGGTCATTTGTTTTTAATCGGAGAAGCACTAAACCCATAGGGGTCATATAGTGTCTAGGAATGGGAGACAATCAGGTGTAATTCTGGGAAAGGAAGGGTAATGCCGGTTCCTTAAATCAAGAGCCTTTCCATGAGATGTGTAGTCTAGTGTAGGAGTCATAGAGTGCCTGAGAAATGGAAGGTAATAGTGTTTGATCCAAGGGATGGCAAGACAAGTCCAATTCCTTGAATTAAGAACTACTCCTAGCATCAGCAAACCTCCCCTTGAAGGGAATTTAGGAGGAACCAATAAACTCGTAGGGCATATATTATAATTATAACTAAGTATTAAACCCACAAGGGTCATACAGCGCTGCAGGGTAG
Source organism: Cherax quadricarinatus (assembly GCF_038502225.1). NCBI lineage: Eukaryota > Metazoa > Arthropoda > Malacostraca > Decapoda > Parastacidae > Cherax > Cherax quadricarinatus. Next base: position 7,034,124 of record NC_091388.1, on the reverse strand, counting down.
GGCGTGTTAAAGGTTTAATATACTTGATCAGACTAGTGAGGGAGGAGAGTATATAAGCCAACATTGAAGACCCATCACCTGAGTCCACTAGCATCTCACATCCTGCTCCTGCTGAGTCCACCAGAACCTCACATCCTGCTTCTGCTGGGTCCACCAGCATCTCACATCCTGCTCCTGCTGAGTCCACCAGCACCTCACATTCTGCTTCTGCTGGGTCCACCAGCACCTCACATCCTGCTTCTGCTGGGTCCACCATTGCCTTACATTCTGCTTCTGCTGGGTCCATCATCACCTCACATCCTACTTCTGCTGGGTCCACCAGCACCTCACATCCTGCTCCTGCTGGGTCCACTAGCATCTCACATCCTGCTCCTGCTGGGTCCACCAGCACCTCACATCCTGCTCCTGTTGGGTTCACCAGCACCTCACATCCTGCTCCTGCTGGGTCCACCAGCACCTCACATCCTGCTCCTGCTGGGTCCACTAGCACCCATAGGGGTCACATAGCAATTTAAAAATGGGAGGCAATACCACTTATCTGTAAACAAAATTTAATTATGTGATGAATGGTTTTGAAAACTGACAAGTTGAAGAATTGAGACACTTATGCAACACATGGGAATCTTTATTGAAGAAACGTTTCACCACACAGTGGCGAAACTCATCTCCTTACCCATTTCTACTTTGTATTGGACTAATAAAGCCGCTGTGTGGCAAAATGTTTCTTCAAAGATTCCCATATGTTGCCTAAGTGTCTCAATTCTTCAAAATTTTATTATGTTATTAATTAAACCAGGTCAATGAAAAAAACCATAGTCATATTCATTTATTTCATATATTTAAATCTTATAAAACAAGTTAGCAATGTAAGACAAACTATTTTAGTTTTGAAGAAAAGGAGACTTAACATTAGTAAAAATAAGGTCATGTGTCTAGAGCACCCCGGGCTCAATGAAGACTAACACAAGTCACTCTAGAAGGAAAAAAAAATTCTTATAACCAATGCCTGGACTAGCGAATAAAACTGGTGTTTGACAACTACGTAGTTATGCAGAACCTATGCAGAGCTTCAATGGAATACATTAGTTTTAATACAGCAATGTAATGAAGTTTTAATTATGGAAAATTAAACAAACATTTAAAAAAAAAAAAAAAAAAAAATCTAATCTAACTTATTTTTGAAAGCCCTCAAATTCATTTTTAGAACTTAGTTTTATATGAATACAAAGGCAGGACAGTTCACCTTGCATGCCACTTTACATATAATGTGTATACAGTATATATATATATATATAACCAAGGTGACCCAGTACCAAGCACAGCACTGATGTAAACCGAGACTTTGTACAAACATCGAAGTGCGCACATACCTATGTATGTATGTGTGCCTGTGTGAGTAAAATTGCCTGTGTTGATGTAAGCACAAATTATATTATATACAGTATATGAAAGCATACATAATATATAATGTAGAAGTGTCTGGATAGTGTGTGTGTATTGTAAATTCATGCACATAGTGTGTATTCATGTGCATAGTGTGTATTCATGTGCAGTGTGCATGTGTATTCATGTGCAGTGTGCATGTGTATTCATGTGCATGCATGTGCATAATGTATCCATGTACTTAAATACTTAATGTATGCATGTGCATATTTGCAATGTGTGCATAACATGCAAGTGTGTGTGTGCCTTTGTAAACATGTACGTGTGCACAGTATGTGCACGTGTGCTTTAATTGCAGGTCTGCACAATGTGTGTTTTACGTGCATATAAGCATGCATTCTTTCCATGTGTGCAACTTACATGCATTGTGTGGATGAATGTGTGATCTATGTATATTTAAGAATTGTTCATTATAATTATTTGCATCAATGTGTGGTGTGTGTACACATGCTTATGCATGCACATTCATGTCTCTAGTGTATGTGAATGAAAATATGCAATGTCAATTTGTGTGCGTACATATATATACTGTATGGTAAATACACAACACACATTCATACATACATATACACACACATACATACTCACACAAACATTACATATATATTGCCATATACCGCTCCATTTACATTCTTATGCATATTTACAAAGGTTACAACCATATATGATTATTCCCCCGTCCCCCCTCAAGCATCAGATTATTGCCCAGAATAAAGTTTTCGCACGTCTCCAAACTCGATGCTCCACTGTAAGACAATACATCACTATTTCCGCCACTTTTACCTGGTCAGGAATTTGCAACCGCTATCAAGCAATTGCCATTCTTCTTACACTCACAGGTAGCTGTCAGGTCCCAGAGTTGTTAGTGTGCAACCAGTGTTCAGGATTTGACGAGGGTTTTTTGGAGAACGTGAGCATCGGCAGGTTCGATTCTCTTGTAATAATGTTGCTTTGTTTCCACTACTTCGAATCCAAACTTCTTGTAGAAATCCAGTGCACCGTCATTGTTAACTTGTACATGTCTGAAAAGAACAGAGAAAGTGATCACAAAAGTAGAACAGTGCACTGCCATTGTTAACTTGTAGAGTAAGTCTTCACTTAATATCACCGATAGGGTCTTACAAATCGTGGCTAAGTGAAATGACTTATAATTAAACCAATTTTACCTTAGGCTAACTGATATTATCAAGAGTTTTAATTTCTTTTCTAGCATCACACTTTTGTTTTTTGTGGCCACAGGCATCATGGGTGCATGTTTAGCACAGGCATCATGGGTGCATGTTTAGCACAGGCATCATGGGTGCATGTTTAGCACAGGCATCATGGGTGCATGTTTAGCACAGGCATCATGGGTGCATGTTTAGCACAGGCATCATGGGTGCATGTTTAGCACAGGCATCATGGGTGCATGTTTAGCACAGGCATCATGGGTGCATGTTTAGCACAGGCATCATGGGTGCATGTTTAGCACAGGCATCATGGGTGCATGTTTAGCACAGGCATCATGGGTGCATGTTTAGCACAGGCATCATGGGTGCATGTTTAGCACAGGCATCATGGGTGCATGTTTAGCACAGGCATCATGGGTGCATGTTTAGCACAGGCATCATGGGTGCATGTTTAGCACAGGCATCATGGGTGCATGTTTAGCACAGGCATCATGGGTGCATGTTTAGCACAGGCATCATGGGTGCATGTTTAGCACAGGCATCATGGGTGCATGTTTAGCACAGGCATCATGGGTGCATGTTTAGCACAGGCATCATGGGTGCATGTTTAGCACAGGCATCATGGAATAACAGTTATTTTCATATAGTCGGACTTGAGTCCTGGAAATGGGAAGTACAATGCCTGCACTTTAAAGGAGGGGTTTGGGATATTGGCAGTTTGGAGGGATATGTTGTGTATCTTTATACGTGTTTGTAGATGAATGGTTCAGAGAACCGACATGTTGATAAATTAGACACATGTGCAACTCTTGGGTATCTTTATTGAGGAAACGTTTCGCCACACAGTGGCTTCATCAGTCCATACAAAGGAGAATCTTGAAGAACAGGAGGAGAATGAGGTAATTAGTCCCTCAACCTTGAGTCGATGTGGTCAGTCCATCAATCTTGAATAGAATACGGCATACGTGCTGAGAAGGAGCTTATAAACCGTTGGCAGGAGAGGTGCAGAAGTCATAGGTCGTGTAACATTTGTTCAATGTTGAAGTAGGTCGTGCCCAAGAATTAGGCAAGCGAAGAATTCCCAAGTATTAAGATCCCAAGAAGTTGCAGTGTCTGACAGGTTTGTAGATGAATGGTTCAGAGAACCGACATGTTGATAAATTAGACACATGTGCAACTCTTGGGTATCTTTATTGAGGAAACGTTTCGCCACACAGTGGCTTCATCAGTCCATACAAAGGAGAATCTTGAAGAACAGGAGGAGAATGAGGTAATCAGTCCCTCAACCTTGAGTCGATGTGGTCAGTCCATCAATCTTGAATAGACTGACCACATCGACACAAGGTTGAGGGACTAATTACCTCATTCTACTCCTGTTCTTCAAGATTCTCCTTTGTATGGACTGATGAAGCCACTGTGTGGCAAAACGTTTCCTCAATAAAGATACCCAAGAGTTGCACATGTGTCTAATTCATCTTTATACGTATATACCTCTAAACTGTTGTATTTTGAGCACCTCTGCAAAAACAGTGATAATGTGTGAGTGTGGTGAAAGTGTTGAATGATGATGAAAGTAATTTCTTTTTGTGGATTTTTTCTTTTCTGGGTCACCCTGCCCCGGTGGGAGACGGCCGACTAGTTGAGAGAAAAAAAAAAAAAAAAAAAAAAGCGAAAATTGAAAGGAGCACCTCCTACCATCACGCAGTTGAAAAATGAACAATAACAAACATGGCAGACTTGCTGAGCACTTTTGTACTGCATCATTTATTGTTGTGTATTTGTATGATTATTGTATACTTTATGAATCTTTATTTTACAATAATTTGTACTCTTTAATTTTTTTCCTCGTCAACATTTTAACAAAGCGATATTGAACGAAACTACATTATTCGAGGGCCTGCTGTACATGTCTGCAAAGAACAGAGAAAGTAATCCTAAAATGAGAGCATGATTGAAAAAACTCAAGGAATGGCCAGGATTTGAATCCAGTCCTGCAACTTTAGTAGTAAAAACACATTAATTTTTTTAATAAAGATTGATCCAACAAGGGGGTAGCTTATTTTTTTGTAATCAAGAACCCTTGAACATCAAGGGCTGGGAGGAAGAGAGAATACTGAAGGGAGAAAACATTTTCTTTAAAAACATTGTAAATTCATTTATTATTTAGGGGAAAATTAACACTATACGCAGGGAAAACCATTATTTTATGACACTTCACAATGGATGCTACCTGAAACATAACCGTTCTAGAAACCAGCGATACTTTTTTTAACACAACGGCCGTCTCCTACTAAGGCAGGGGCACCCAAAAAAGAAGAAACAAAATTTTTCTTAATGGGTTAAGCTGTAAGTTTTTCCCTGCTTAAATTATCTCTAATTTACTACTTGCTAGGTTATGCTATTATTTACTTCAATTTATTATAGCTTAAAAGATGAATAACTTACAAAAAAATGGAGTTGAAATTTCCTTCTCTCTCCACAAAGTTTAGAACATGTTCAAGCATCTTTGTACCAATGCCTAAACGTCGATATGGAGCAAGACAGCCTAGGGTCATGATGTAAAGTCTCCGCTGGCCATCCAGGACATCAACTCGACAGCATACACCACCTACAACCATGTCATTATAGTATGCTGAAAAGAAGAAATGTATTTTTAATATGAGCCTTATTACAAAAACAATTTGCCAATTTATGAAAATGAAATGTGAAACATATATGTAATATAGTTTAAATTAAAGCAATATTAATTGTTTGATCATTTTGGAGTTTAAAATGTGACAAAATATACTAGTGTACATGTACATTATACTTGTGGGATGTACAGGTACAGCACTATTTATTTTGGAAATTCCTAGACATTTGAAGAAAAAATTTAACGGAGCATCGGTACAACAACCATAGAAGTTAACTGGGAGGAATTTGTGTTTAAAGAGAACAAATAATAAAGTACCAATAGTCAGAAAATTTTTCAAGATTCAGAGCCAAAATATTTACTTTGAAATTCTGAAGCAAATTTTAAGAGGAAAGTCACCAGTAGAAATGACAGCAGATTTGACTTGAGTAAACAGAATATACACTAGCTAAGAAGCTGACAGAACTAGGGAAGAATAAAACCCACTTGAAATAGCAGATTATAAATATTTAAGAAAAATGTTGGAGGACACATGGTAACAAAAGCCATAATTTACCCAGTAATATTCAGTCAAGACAGATTAAATATGAAAAATAACTGAAAACATTGAAATAACTTTGGAAAAGATGAAAAAATTACCACAATGTAATTAGTTTTATAGGTAGTAGGTTGGTAGACAGCAACCGCCCAGGGAGGTACTACCGTCCTGCCAAGTGAGTGTAAAACGAAAGCCTGTAATTGTTTTACATGATGGTAGGATTGCTGGTGTCCTTTTTTCTGTCTCATGAACATGCAAGTTTTCAGGTACGTCTTGCTACTTCTACTTACACTTAGGTCCCACTACACATACATGTACAAGCACATATATACACACCCCTTTGGGTTTTCTTCTATTTTCTTTCTAGTTCTTATTCTTGTTTATTTCCTCTTATCTCCATGGGGAAGTGGAACAGAATTCTTCCTCCGTAAGCCATGCGTGTTGTAAGAGGCGACTAAAATGCCGGGAGCAAGGGGCTAGTAACCTCTTCTCCTGTATATATTACTAAATGTAAAAGGAGAAACTTTCGTTTTTCCTTTTGGGCCACCCCGCCTCGGTGGGATACGGCCGGTGTGTTGAAAGAAAGAAGAATTAGTTTTATAGGTAGTAGGTTGGTAGACAGCAACCGCCCAGGGAGGTACTACCGTCCTGCCAAGTGAGTGTAAAACGAAAGCCTGTAATTGTTTTACATGATTGTAGGATTGCTGGTGTCCTTTTTTCTGTCTCATGAACATGCAAGATCTCAGGTATGTCTTGCTACTTCTACTTACACTTAGGTCACACTACACATACATGTACAAGCACATATATACACACCCCTCTGGGTTTTCTTCTATTTTCTTTCTAGTTCTTATTCTTGTTTATTTCCTCTTATCTCCATGGGGAAGTGGAACAGAATTCTTCCTCCGTAAGCCATGCGTGTTGTAAGAGGCGACTAAAATGCCGGGAGCAAGGGGCTAGTAACCTCTTCTCCTGTATATATTACTAAATGTAAAAGGAGAAACTTTAGTTTTTCCTTTTGGGCCACCCCGCCTCGGTGGGATACGGCCGGTGTGTTGAAAGAAGAAAGTAATTAGTTTTGGCAAAACCAAGTAACACAAGACATCAATATGTGAAAAATGCTTCTTCTCAAACTTAATGTTTAAACTTCAAGTTCCAGACGGGCCTCAGGGCACCATTTTTCATGAAAAAACAAAGCAATAATCCTCATAACTAAACAAACTAAAATGTGGGACATTCATAAAAATTTTTTTAATATGCTGGCCGTCTCCCAAGGAAGGTGACCCGAAAAAGAAACACCTTTACCATAATTCACAATATCTCTAACATACCTGCATTAAATTTGACTATGCAAAGGAAAACATTTAATTTGGGAATGACTCTCACCTCATTAAAAAAGCTTAGTAATGTATACGTTGTTCTTTGTTTATTCACCAAGAAAAAAAAACACCTGAGAGGTCTTTGTTAAAGATGACCCATTCAGTTATTCCGGCCCTATGGCGGAAGCGTGACAAGTCAATACATTTATAACCCATGAAGGTATGGTGGTTGTTATTATGGTAAATGATGGCAGGCAAGACTACTGGTGCTGGGCTCAGTGAGCTTAGTAGCTTAGTAATTTTTATTTTCAACTTCAGCATTACTATACAGTGCAGTTATTTGGTGCTTGAAACTTCACTTAAACAAGAATTTCCTTTTATAAGACATGGTTAAAAGGAGTTTAGCAATAAATAACAGAAATAAGAACCAGCAACAGTCCTATTGCAAGCAGTAATGGGCAGATGGCAAGGAGTGACACCCCACCCAACACAATTCAATGCACTACTTAATACTGTACAGTGGACCCCCGCATAACGATTACCTCGGAATGCGACCAATTATGTAAGTGTATTTATGTAAGTGCGTTTGTACGTGTATGTTTGGGGGTCTGAAATGGACTAATCTACTTCACAATATTTCTTATGGGAACAAATTCGGTCAGTACTGGCACCTGAACATACTTCTAGAGTGAAAAAATATCGTTAACCGGGGGTCCACTGTATTTGAAGATATACATCACAAGAACCATCAGCAATCATGAGCACCAGCAGCACATGCACTATGAAACAATGAACATATTTAGAGATCAATAGTCATGAAGTAAGAGAACAACACAGATTAACGTTATGCAGAGAATCACTACACAAAGGTCCCGCCCTGTAGCTGTAGGTTTAGCATAACTTTCAATATTAATTTTATTTTTATAGTCTTGAAAGATTAAGCAAATTGTGTATGAGATGTGAATTATTCCAGCCATGGCATTATGATTTTTATCCTTAACCCTTAAACTGTCCAAACGTAGATATACGTTTTTTCAACATTTGAAAGTATGTAAAAAAGTAGATCTTCGTTTCTTTTTTTACATTTGAAAATGTAAAAAAACCTTTGATCTACTTTTTTTTTTTGTTATATTTGAAATTTTGTAAAAAAAAAAAAAAAAAACGTAGATCTACTTTTGGAGCACTACACATGTGAACATAGATCTGCTTGGACAGTTTAAGGGTTAATAATCACAAATTATTTAGAATTCAACTATTTTTAAAAGAAAAGACACTAAGATCCAATCCACATTAGAAATACAAATAATGCAATTATCAACTCATGTAATTAGGTTTCGAACACAAAAATAATATGCAACACTTACCTAATTTAGCTAGTTCTCCAGCCTCAAGTACATCCTTATAGAACTTGTCATTGTAACTCACTGGAAACACTACCTGGTTCAAAAGTTTCAACTGTTTAATGTTGTGTGGGGTCACATCCCCCAGCTCAATTCGACCCCTGAAAAAACAGTAGAGTATTGTGTTTCAATTAAAACAACAGTTTGATCATATTATTATTATTATCAAGCCCCATACGTTGTAGTCACTTGGGATCCAGGAGAAGCCGATCTATCATTTATGAGGGGGAAAAAATTGGGGAACAGCTCCAAGAATAAAAAAAGAAATCACGACCCACCCTGAGCTATTGTAACCTCCACTGCGATAGGTAGTGCTGCTCCCTTGAAACCACCTCTTACCCCACCTGATGCATATCAGGATGGAACCTCCAGAACTGACTGAGCAAGGCTAAGTAAAACTTTTGGTTAAGTGAACTGTGCAATCATCTCTCAGTTTACAATGGCAGCTGATAAACCAGAAAGGATGCCATTCTTTTCAGTCGCCTCTCCTGGATCCATAGTCTATCTCCAGTAATGCTAAGCCTCTTTTAGAGGCCAAGCCAAATGGGGCTACCCTGTCTCAATGGAGAGTACACCAACACTATGATCTAATTTCCACTGGGTGGAGCGACATGACCACCTCGGTACTAGCAATAATGTTACGTTAGACCAAGACTGATAGCAATTCCTTTTTCCTTCTGTATAGGAGCTGGATCCCACAAAAGTGAAAATAGCACACTAAATGGGTTCACAAAAGGAGAGGGATGGAGGGGGGTGTATTTAAATCTGATTCAAGAAAGAGATGGAATTCCTTGGATCAAAAACCTTTTGCTATAAAAATGAACCTCCCCTCATCCCCTTGGAGGGGTAGAAAGATTTAATAATATAGTCAACACTTGTATCTACTTTTCAATGATCTTATCATTATATAAATCAAGATTTTAAAGTCTACACATGAATTTTAAGATATACCCCATAAGATGTTTACATTATTTGCTCAAGTTTTCAAATCTATAAAAGAATTTTCTCTTAAGTATTTACAACTAAGTAAAAAAAATTTGCTAATGATTGTTACAACTAGTGAATTTTATTACATGTGAAAAGGGACAAAGTTAGCCTCTTGTTCTAAATAACTTACGAAATTTGTACATTTCTGATAAACTACGTATTACAGTAATGCCCCACCTGGTGACAGAGGCACTTCAAATAAAGTGGTTGTACATTCAGCATAAATTTCCCAATAGACACCTATGTTATTATCAGATGTGTTCCGTGAAATGGGCAGTACTGTAGTGTATATACTATACACAGCAGGACAAAGATGCTTTCCATATCACGGATGGCAGGGAATACATACAGGTTCCAGTAACTCTAATGTTGACAAAACTCATTTTCTGGAAGTTGCTAAAAAGAATACTTCTCTTTTAAATACAGAATGACGAATTAAAGGGAGAGCATGAGCAAAGCTGTTCTATTAGCGACAAATAGAAAAAAAAAAAGTCGTGGCTTCAACACAGCCCAGAAAAGGTTATTAAATATTTATTTTTATCACATGAATCTTCACATGAATCTTGTTGTGAAGTCCATAACATAACACTGCAGTCAAGATATATAATACAAGTACATGTACAAAATTTTAAGAGGAAAAACTTGAGATTCCAAAAGATGACAGATAATGAAACTTTAGGCTGCCACTATGTCAGAAGGGGTGAAAATTTAAATATACGATCTCTTCCTCATTTTAATTTTCATTATGTACAGTACTACAAGGGCTAGGTATTATAATTCATAGCTGAGCAGAAATAGTAAACTCATACAAACAAAGAAGCATTCAGCAAACACCTCCTCTATTCTGTATTAGTTAGGATTACTATAACCTGTAATAGCTGCAAATGATCATTATTTTATTATATTAAAAAAGCAACAAACCAGTGCAGGTCACACAACGTTTTGTCATACGAGTTATCATGCATAAAATGTAATAAAAGGAAAAATCCAATATAAATTGAAGGCTTGAGCAAAATATTAAACATGTCAACATACAGTACATTTTATATTTAATATTTATACTACAGAAAACCTCGATTAAACGGACCTTTATTTAAAGCACCTTGAGGAAACAGAACAAAATTTGCTAGGTCACTTAATTCAGAATCAAGCAGTGTGTGTGTGTGTGTGTGTGTGTGTGTGTGTGTGTGTTGGTTAAAGGACTGACTCCATTTGTTACGATCAAGGCAAAATAATCTCATCTTATCTACCACAAATCTCAATCACTGCTGGCTTGCTACACCCTATTAGTCGGTTAAATCGAGGTTTGATGTACATATGTATTGGACTTAAATGAGTTAAACATATATTACTATACTGTACACACCCAAATATTGCCCCATGTCAGGAATATTTGTTTAACCCTTTCACTGTCTCATATGTAGATCTACGTTACTGATGCCAGGGTCACTTACGTAGATCTGTGTTCTGAGCTCAGCTCCCTCAGATGAGCTGTAAGCGGTAAATTTTGGCATTGGCATGAGAGAACGAATCTGTGCAGCGAGTGTGCATAGCATAAAAAAAAAAATCCTGCCCCACAAGGTGCATAATGGGAAAAGCAAACCTCTGATCTCATGTTTGCTTTAAAATAGTGATGGAGGTGTTTTCTAGGATGGCTTTTATGGTTTTATTAGCTGTTTCTTGATAACATTTGACAGAAAGGAAAACATATTACCAAGATAAAGATTGTTTAGGTTGGTTTCATGACCTTAAGTAGCTTAAAATTGGGCTCAAAGTAGCCGAGTTATTTTTAACAATTTCCCCGAGAATAGGTGAGGCCCCTCTACATTTTCAAGTCTGTTTTATGAATATTAACTAGGTCTAATTCAATACCGGAACAACATAAACCATGACTAATCATTCCTGGTTACATTTAATCATCTGAGAAGTAGGGTAAAAGTGATTTTTTTCTATGTGATGGCAAATTCAAAATGATGGCAAGTGTAATAAAAGAGGCCTGAGGATGCAATTAATGAACTTAAGAAATGTTGCTTTAGTGCTGTGTTTACAGTACTTATTTTGGACTGTTTTTAAATTTAAATTTTTAAAGTTTTGTGTGAAACTGGCCAAATTACCGACTTCTGTGCACTTTACAATGTAGTTCTATTAGTTGAATGGGTGGTTTCTTGTACTCAGTTGATATAACAGAAGGCATATTAGTGAAATAGGTCAGATTTTAGTCAAAGCGAGCAATGGAATTATTTTAAAATAGCACTCAAAAAATGCAAGAATCGCCTATCTGTAAACTGCACCCAGACTACTAACTTTGTGCCTGCATAATTCATTAACTTTTCCATTAAATTTTTGGTGTGATTACCTTCAGAAAAAGATTCTCTACCATTCCAGATTTTTTTTTTTTTTTTTTTTTTTTCATAATACTGACACTGTCAGCACTTTTAATTTTGGGGCTTCTGACAGTGAAGGGGTTAAATATTTTGCTTCTCTAATTTTGATATACAGATGCTCCTTGCTTTACGATGGTTCAACTTATGATACTGTGACTTTACAATGGTGTGATAGCGATGCATATTCTGATAGGATAAACTTGTTTTCATTTATTTACTTTTCAATATTGGTATTTAGTTACAGTAATTATTTATTTACTTACTCGGTGACAGTAGTTATTTATTTATTTATCATATATTCATATCCTGCTCTAGATATTTTCAACTTACAATGGGTTCTTCAGAACGTTACCCCATCGTAAGTCAAGCAGCACCTGTAATTCATATTTTTTGTGATTCCTGAAAGAACCACTATACTCAAACTTTACAGTATTCCTGTCATGAAAGCACTGCCTAGTCACACAACACTCTCAGTAACCTGTCAAATGTCAGGATACAGTATTTGCCAGATATCAGGAAAAAAAAAATTAACATTGTGATATCTTGCCTGCTTTTTGGAAGTCTCTGGTATTCAGAATGCCGGATTATCGACGTCCTACTGTAATAACAATACATTACTGTAATAACAACAATACAGTTATGCTGATTTTATGGCTGGCAGTTTTTTGGAAATAGTAAAAATTTATAAATTTTAATAAAAGAGGAAGCTGAGGTACGCTGGTTGTGACAGTTTCATTGGCACTACAGTATGAATTGTTATTAATGTCGATACTGTATATGACTTCACAGTTCTTATACAAAGATGGGTCTTTTAAACAACACAATACATATCTAGGAGCAATAGTCTGTTACTAAGGTACATATTAAAATTGAGAAACCTGTAGTAAAAATCACAAGGTTCAGTGGATAGAGTTAAACAGGAAATAGTTTATGTACAGAATACACCTGCCTAGATCAGCAGGGCTGCAGGTCCCCGCTGAGGCTGGGTATGGGTTACCTTAAAGAATTGGTGGGTCGTCTGGCAAATCTGAGAAACACACTCAACAAATAACTTTTAATGAATACTGGATAAGTTTTGACTACTAATTGTAAGCCATTCCATATTTTTCACTTATATGATAAGCTTCGAGTCTCTCTCTACTCCCGGAGCCCAGTCGTGGGCCAGCTATATGTGTATGTCTAAGATCCTATATGTATTTTTCTATCATATCATAGAGACTTCTTACAGCCCTCTAAGAGCTCCCACAAGTCATGGTTACAATTATAATTTAGTATTCTTTAGATGTGAAGTAGATAGCAAACTAGATGTGATTGGATGAACACTGATTGATGAGGAGGATTATGAAGGGGATTACAAAGAGGATCATGATGATGAAGAGGAGGAAAAGAATGAAGATGAAAAGAATAAAGAGTGATATGCATTAGGAAATGCTAAACCTGCAGCAGCCATACAGAAACCTTGGGAATGAAAGGTAATAAGATTTGATTCATGGAAGGGGCTAGCTCAAATTCCTCAAGGACTGGAAGGCAATCAAGTACAATTCAAGGAAGGGGTGGGTAGGTTCAACTCCTTGTATCGAAAGTCCCTCACTGACATTAAGAAACCTCCTCTGAGGGTTCAGAAGCCTATAATAAAGTAGCATTTATAGTAGTAGTTATTAGTTATTTAAATATGAACACAAGCAAGAATGAAAGGCTGCCATAAGGAACACCTCACACTACAGATCTAACAAGAACCCTTTTCCTTACTCATAATAATATAATCAAATTAAACACTAAACCCAAAAGGGTCTATATCCTCGTCCAAACGACTAAATCTGCAGTAATACACATAGCTTAGACTGTGGTTGTGTCTTTTTTCCTATCAGCTAATGTTGGTATTTATATTGCTTCTGGCCTTTCACATCATAGGGAGGAATAAGGGGCATTACAAGGGCCCCCAGTGGAAGTAAGTCACCGATTTTTCTGGGTTATCCTAGTTAATTTACACATTTCTATTTATGATTTGTGTAACTTGTATGTGTGTGTACAGGCAGGCCCCACTTTATAGCGCATCGCTTTATGGCATTTTACTAATACATACAGTGGTTTTCAATTACGTATACTCATTCTTCATTTATTCCAACATCCTACAATAAATGTATTCACCACTCACTTTAAACTAAGGACAAAAATATTTTATGCTAAGTAATGTGTGTACTGTATATGCAATTTTTAAGCCTCGCTCTAGTGCTCACTTAATATTTGATAGTGTAAACGCACTATCAGGCTTCAATATGCATTTGAAAGTGATAAAAGGCTATGATTCACTCTACAGTAATTTTCGCTTTACAGCAGTAGCCCAGAGCCTAATCTGTTATATATGCGGGGCCTTCCTATACCTAAACTTACTTATATAAGGGTCCCCAAAGAGAAGCCACATGCCTGGCTTTCTTGGGTTATTCTGGGTTACTATCCTTCCAGGATTAAAAACCGTTGTAATTCTTCTACATTATATACTCTCGGGCAAGAATTAACTTCACAATTTGAAGTTTGAGTTTTGTTAAACATTTGGCTACTGGAGTTTACCTGGAGAGAGTTCTGGGGGTCAACGCCCCCGCGGCCCGGTCTGTGACCAGGCCTCCTGGTGGATCAGAGCCTGATCAACCAGGCTGCTACTGCTGGCTGCACGCAAACCAACGTACGAGCCACAGCCCGACTGGTCAGGTACCGACTATTTTCAGTCCAAAATTTTTTATTCCACTTCTCCTGCCGTGCTCTGAAGAGTATTTTTTTTGTACCGACGTGAACAAAAGCAGTAAAGTGCTAAACCCAGAGGAGTCATAATACCCGGGAAATGGAAGATATTCAGACAATTAAAAAAAAAAGCTCCGATTCCTAAAGACAAAAGCCTTTTACCACAGACGTACCCAATCCCCCATTCAAAAAAGTTAAAGCCATTCAAATGCTCTAGGTCCAAGAACTCCGAGCTATCATCCCTTATCAAGGATCAAACCTTATTACCTCCTGCCCTTCCCCATTCCCCAGGGGCACCACAATCCCTACAGATTTAGAGCTTTCCTCATGTAAATCACAGCTGAAACATTAAGTGAAAATCTAAACATCAAAAAAGTTACCAGGAACAATAAATATATATTTCTATTTAATTGTTTTTAAACTGAGGAAGCGCTAAACTCATAGGGATCATAGACCTGTGGAACAAGAGACACTCAGATTCGATCCAATTAAAATTCACTTCCATGGATCAAGAGCCCCTCTCCAGCTCCAAACATTTAATAACAAAAGAATAATTATCTAGACAATATCGCAAAAAATTATTAACGTCAAATACAAAATAAAACAATAATTAACAACCGTACTCAGAATTTAGCACATAAAATACAATTAAATATTCATATACATCAAATACAACACATAATAGCCATTAATAATCCTCCAAAATGCACTAAAAAATATAAAAATGAAGTGTTATTTTTAAATCCAGCAGTGAGGTGGCTTTAACCCCGGCTCATCAAATCCCGCCATTTTCACCAATTATCCACTTCCCGAACAAACCAACACTCCTCAGACAGCTAAAACATCTCCTCCAGGGCGCAAAGACATGGTAGAGGTGGTGATTACTTCCTCATAGTGGTGAGAACGAGCGAGGATGGTGAAGAAGGGAGGAGAAGCACTCAGAGGACAACACAGGGCGCAGCCATGATGGCCTCACTGATTCATGACGTCACTTCCCTTGACGACCACCAATCACAAGCCAGTATTTTGGCGTCCCTAGCAACCACGACTCTATTATTATTTCTCATAATAATAATAATGATTACTTGGTAATTATCAACATTATTATTGTTTTTATTATCATTGTTATTATTATTTATTAGTAGTATTATTTTTATTAGTATTATAACATGGACTACTAGGTCGCGGGCGCTTTGACCCTCAGAACACACTTCTGGAGTATATCTGGGGAAGGTTTCGGGGGTCAGTGCCCCCCGCGGCCCGGTCTGTGACCAGGCCTCATGGTAGATCAGGGCCTGATCAACCAGGCTGTTACTGTTGGCCGCACCTAAACCGACGTATGAACCACAGCCCGGCTGGTCAGGTACTGACTTTAGGTGCCTGTCCAAAGCCTTCTTGAAGACAGCCAGGGGTCCAGGTATTATTATTATTTAATACACAAATAACCCGCACATAGATCAGGTTCAGGCAGGTTTGCCAGGACGGGACCTGGTCCAGGTCTTCTCCAGGTGGTGACTCGGCAGCGGCTCCTGAAGGAGTGTCTGAGTTTGTACAAGTGTTGTATATTGAAGATTGAGACACTTATGCAACATATGGGAATCTTTATTGAGGAAACGTTTCGCCACACAGTGACTTCATCAGTCGATGTGTTCAGTTGGACTGAACACATCGACTCCGGGCTGAGGGACTGATTACCTCAAACTCCTCCTCTCCTTACACCTTTCTACTTTGTATTGAACTGATGAAGCCACTGTGTGGCGAAACGTTTCCTCAGTAAAGATTCCCATATGTTGCATAAGTGTCTCAGTGTCTCACTCTTCCACAGTGACCATTCCTGTCCAGTGGAGTACCGTTTAAAGCCCTATGGCGGGGGCTGACACTTCTGTCAGACGTCAAATGAGGAAATGGTATGGTATGTACATAAGTGTCTTTTTCCACAGACGTCAAATGTTCAACACACCATGCCCTTGTCATACGGCTGCCCCCGCCATAGGGCAGTACTGCACTTGACCTGAAGAAGACTCACCATGTCCTTGTCATAGGGTAGTACTGCACTTGACCTGAAGAAGACTCACCATGCCCTTGCCATAGGGCAGTAGTGCACTTGACCTGAAGAAAACTCACCATGCCCTTGTCATAGGGTAGTACTGCACTTGAACATCAAAATGGTATACAATACCGACAGGTTGTTATTTAAGACACATATGCAACAGTTAGACAACTTTATTCCGAAACGTTTCGCCTACACAGTAGGCTTCTTCAGTCGAATACAGAAAGTAGGCAGGAACAGTAGAGATGTGAAGACGATGTAATCAGTCCATCACCCTGTTCCTGCCTACTTTCTGTATTCGACTGAAGAAGCCTACTGTGTAGGCGAAACGTTTCGGAATAAAGTTGTCTAACTGTTGCATATGTGTCTTAAATAACAACCTGTCGGTATTGTATACCATTTTGATGTTCATCTTGTCAGACACTGCAACACGTGGCATCTTGGTACAGAAAACACCTTGGACAAGCTTTTCAAGTGAGAAGGGTTGGATCTGAGAGGGACATGACCTCTCAGTTGCCTCTCACTACTACTACTACTACTACTACTACTACTACTACTACTACTACCCTGCACCTCTCCTTCCGACAGTATTTAAGTCTCCGCACTGTCGCTTGATCTTCAGATAGTTCCTGACTATGGAACTGAACTTCTCCAGGCCGAGGGACTGACAACCTCAAATTCTACGACTTTAAGGGTGATGGACTGATTACATCGTCTTCACATCTCTACTGTTCCTGCCTACTTTCTGTATTCGACTGAAGAAGCCTACTGTGTAGGCGAAACGTTTCGGAATAAAGTTGTCTAACTGTTGCATATGTGTCTTAAATAACAACCTGTCGGTATTGTATACCATTTTGATGTTCATCTTGTCAGACACTGCAACACGTGGCATCTTGGTACAGAAAACACCTTGGACAAGCTTTTCAAGTGAGAAGGGTTGGATCTGAGAGGGACATGACCTCTCAGTTGCCTCTCACTACTACTACTACTACTACTACTACTACTACTACTACTACTACCCTGCACCTCTCCTTCCGACAGTATTTAAGTCTCCGCACTGTCGCTTGATCTTCAGATAGTTCCTGACTATGGAACTGAACTTCTCCAGGCCGAGGGACTGACAACCTCAAATTCTACGACTTTAAGGGTGATGGACTGATTACATCGTCTTCACATCTCTACTGTTCCTGCCTACTTTCTGTATTCGACTGAAGAAGCCTACTGTGTAGGCGAAACGTTTCGGAATAAAGTTGTCTAACTGTTGCATATGTGTCTTAAATAACAGTACTGCACTTGACCTGAAGAAGACTCACCATGCCCTTGCCATAGGGCAGTACTGCACTTGACCTGAAGAAGACTCACCATGCCCTTGTCATAGGGTAGTACTGCACTTGACCTGAAGAAGACTCACCATGCCCTTGTCATAGGGTAGTACTGCACTTGACCTGAAGAAGACTCACCATGCCCTTGTCATAGGGCAGTACTGCACTTGACCTGAAGAAGACTCACCATGCCCTTGTCATAGGGTAGTACTGCACTTGACCTGAAGAAGACTCACCATGCCCTTGTCATAGGGCAGTACTGCACTTGACCTGAAGAAGACTCACCATGCCCTTGTCATAGGGTAGTACTGCACTTGACCTGAAGAAGACTCACCATGCCCTTGTCATAGGGTAGTACTGCACTTGACCTGAAGAAGACTCGCCATGCCCTTGTCATAGAGCAGTACTGCACTTGACCTGAAGACTCACCATACCCTTGTCATAGAGCAGTACTGCACTTGACCTGAAGACTCACCATGCCCTTGTCATAGGGTAGTACTGCACTTGACCTGAAGAAGACTCACTATGCCCTTGTCATAGAGCAGTACTGCACTTGACCTGAAGAAGACTCACCATGCCCTTGTCATAGAGCAGTACTGCACTTGACCTGAAGAAGACTCACCATGCCCTTGTCATAGAGCAGTACTGCACTTGACCTGAAGAAGACTCACCATGCCCTTGTCATAGAGCAGTACTGCACTTGACCTGAAGAAGACTCACCATGCCCTTGTCATAGGGTAGTACTGCACTTGACCTGAAGACTCACTATGCCCTTGTCATAGAGCAGTACTGCACTTGACCTGAAGAAGACTCACCATGCCCTTGTCATAGAGCAGTACTGCGCTTGACCTGAAGAGGCTCACCATGCCCTTGTCATAGAGCAGTACTGCACTTGACCTGAAGAAGACTCACCATGCCCTTGTCATAGGGTAGTACTGCACTTGACCTGAAGACTCACTATGCCCTTGTCATAGAGCAGTACTGCACTTGACCTGAAGAAGACTCACCATGCCCTTGTCATAGAGCAGTACTGCGCTTGACCTGAAGAGGCTCACCATGCCCTTGTCATAGAGCAGTACTGCACTTGACCTGAAGAAGACTCACCATGCCCTTGTCATAGGGCAGTACTGCACTTGACCTGAAGAAGACTCACCATGCCCTTGTCATAGGGTAGTACTGCACTTGACCTGAAGAAGACTCACCATGCCCTTGTCATAGGGCAGTACTGCACTTGACCTGAAGAAGACTCACCATGCCCTTGTCATAGGGTAGTACTGCACTTGACCTGAAGAAGACTCACCATGCCCTTGTCATAGGGTAGTACTGCACTTGACCTGAAGAAGACTCACCATGCCCTTGTCATAGAGCAGTACTGCGCTTGACCTGAAGAGGCTCACCATGCCCTTGTCATAGAGCAGTACTGCACTTGACCTGAAGAAGACTCACCATGCCCTTGTCATAGGGCAGTACTGCACTTGACCTGAAGAAGACTCACCATGCCCTTGTCATAGGGTAGTACTGCACTTGACCTGAAGAAGACTCACCATGCCCTTGTCATAGGGCAGTACTGCACTTGACCTGAAGAAGACTCACCATGCCCTTGTCATAGGGTAGTACTGCACTTGACCTGAAGAAGACTCACCATGCCCTTGTCATAGGGTAGTACTGCACTTGACCTGAAGAAGACTCGCCATGCCCTTGTCATAGAGCAGTACTGCACTTGACCTGAAGACTCACCATACCCTTGTCATAGAGCAGTACTGCACTTGACCTGAAGACTCACCATGCCCTTGTCATAGGGTAGTACTGCACTTGACCTGAAGAAGACTCACTATGCCCTTGTCATAGAGCAGTACTGCACTTGACCTGAAGAAGACTCACCATGCCCTTGTCATAGAGCAGTACTGCACTTGACCTGAAGAAGACTCACCATGCCCTTGTCATAGGGTAGTACTGCACTTGACCTGAAGAAGACTCACCATGCCCTTGTCATAGAGCAGTACTGCACTTGACCTGAAGAAGACTCACCATGCCCTTGTCATAGAGCAGTACTGCACTTGACCTGAAGAAGACTCACCATGCCCTTGTCATAGGGTAGTACTGCACTTGACCTGAAGACTCACTATGCCCTTGTCATAGAGCAGTACTGCACTTGACCTGAAGAAGACTCACCATGCCCTTGTCATAGAGCAGTACTGCGCTTGACCTGAAGAGGCTCACCATGCCCTTGTCATAGAGCAGTACTGCACTTGACCTGAAGAAGACTCACCATGCCCTTGTCATAGGGTAGTACTGCACTTGACCTGAAGACTCACTATGCCCTTGTCATAGAGCAGTACTGCACTTGACCTGAAGAAGACTCACCATGCCCTTGTCATAGAGCAGTACTGCGCTTGACCTGAAGAGGCTCACCATGCCCTTGTCATAGAGCAGTACTGCACTTGACCTGAAGAAGACTCACCATGCCCTTGTCATAGAGCAGTACTGCACTTGACCTGAAGAAGACTCACCATGCCCTTTTCATAGGGCTGTAAAAGCTACTACACTTGACACGAATGCTCACCGTACCCTCGCCATAGGGTTGTAAATGGTAAATCATGTGCACACACTCCCGGGAGCCACTGTCGAGTCATCACCTGGAAAAGACCCGGTCCAGGACCTGTCCTAACAAACCTACATGACTATGGAGGCGTGTTTAACACCAGACGTCTGAGAGCTGACATAGGAGAGACAAGCTTATGACGACGTTTCGGTCCGACTTGGACCATTTACAAATCCTCCTCAATACTTTGGAGAACCTGGCCGCTCTCTGACACACTTAGAGGACAAATGAAATGTTAGACTTGCTGACACCAATAATGTTTTTTTTCTATTATGTTAGAGATCACGATCATACTAGATTATGCAGCTCAGTTTTGGTCGCCATACTATAGAATGGATATAATTTCACTGAAAAACATTCAGAGAAATAAGTCACTCTGACTTTTTTGGGTTATCCCAGGTTCTCTACACATTTGTTGCTATGTATGATAAACTATGTAACTGTATTTGTGTATACCTGAATAAACTTACTTAAGAACATAAGAATGGAGGAACACTGCAGAAGGTCTACTGGCCCATATAAGGCAGGTCATTATCAAAACTAATTACAGAATTAATCCAGTGTAGGGGCTACATAGTGCCCGGGCAATAGGGGGGGGGTAATTAGGTTTAATCCACAGGGGAGAATAGCTCCAGTTCCTTGGATCTAGAGATCATTTAAGGCATCCACCCCCTTGATGGACAGTACAGCATTACATGTCCTGTGTAAATAAATTTATTTCATGATTTTACTGAGAACTTCTGGCGTTTTTACGTAAAATAAATCGTTGAGAAAATCAGTATATAATAATGCAATAAGAAATTAAAATATTTAGTTTATATCGAGATCCTCGCTAGATTATCATGTGATATTATGACGTCATAAATAGATCCATGACGTCACAGGGTGAAACAATGACGTCACACCTATCTCAACCTCCCTTATTACGAATTATTGAAATACAAAATAAAGACCAAAATGCATCAATTAGCCATAAAAATGTCCTAAAATACAAATTTGATCTAAAAGTTAAGAAATAAAGGTATTTGAGGTTTTGTATACATTGAGTGAGGAATCAAGCGGCGTCACAAGACAGCTGGTCCTAAAATCGAAGACCAACACACCTTCTCCAAGTTGTCTCTCTTATATAGCGGAAAACAGCACTTACACCTCTCAAAATGGTAATGTATATTGAGAGTATATATCGAGGAGTAATGTGTGTGTGTTGTATGTATTGTATTATTAAGGATAAGGGAGGTTTTGGGGGGAAATGTAGTGCGCAAGCTCAGACCGGCGCATTAACACTTGTAATTCTTAGATTTATACTGAATATGTTATTATTTTGTAGTTAAATGTAGTTAAGGTAATTATCTGTGTGTTTTAATTTAGTATATTAACACTGGTGATGTATTTGTGTTGTGGTTTTTTCAAGATTGAGGCAGATCTGGTCACTGGTTTTTTGAGTCAAATTTCTCGCTGATGTGACGGGAATAAAAACCTTATTTAAGCTTATTTTCATGCTGGTTTTTGATCCTAGGAACAGGATCAGCCCCCAAAATCTTGGTTTAGTGTTCCCCCATGAATTTAATGTATTTTGGGAATAGGTTATCTGATTGTCTTTCATTCCCCTATGGGTTTAGTGCTCCCCATGAATTTATTTTTTCATACATTATCTGATTCTTATTCCCCTATGGGTTTAGTGTTCCCCCATGAAGGTAGTATATTTTGGGAATACATTACCTGATTACTTTTCATTCCCCTATGGGTTTAGTGCTCCCTATAAATTTATTTTTTTAAACATTATCCGACTCTTATTCCCCTATGGGTTTAGTGTTCCCCCATGAATGTAATATATTTTGGGAATACATTATGTACGTAGTCAAGACCAGTGGTACAGTCTCACGTTTTATGTGATTAAATGAGATTTTACTTAACTCTGTCCTGTGGTTTTTTTTATCTAAGTTGGTAATAGTCGTAACTTATTACCCCCTCGGTCCCTTCCTTCCCATGCCCCCTTACCAGGGATATATGGAGAGAAACTACCTTACCTTAAAAAAAAAAAAGTTGAATTTTAGGAAAATAATGGTAGTATTTTCAACATCGTTGTTTTTCGGATATTTGTCGTGAAAGTTAAGACACTTGTGCAACATCTGGTTATCTTTATTGTAGACGTTTCGCCATCCAGTGGCTTTATCAGCCACTGGATGGCGAAACGTCTACAATAAAGATAACCAGATGTTGCACAAGTGTCTTAACTTTCATCTTGTCA
>NC_091388.1:6790198-7011194 GCF_038502225.1 Cherax quadricarinatus | reverse complement strand
CAATGAAGTCATCATGCCTTGGGTTCATCCAGAGGGTAAGTATAGGCCTATTAGATGCCTAGTTGTATAAGTTTTTTTTTTACATCTATTAGCAATAAATCTAGGGATTATGCAGCACGGGAATGGGAAGTAATCAGGTTTGATGCAATAAAGTGAAGATAATTTAAATTCCTTGGATCAAGAACCCTTTACCAGCATCAGGGTACCTTGAGCCCCCTTGAAAGGCGTTCTTGATTCAAGGCATTGCAGCTACCATTCCCTTGCTGCACCCAGTCTGCTACAGAAGCGGATTGTCCCACTTGCTCAGCTTCCACTGAAGTGGCTGAGAAAACAAGGAGCGCTCAAATTTGAATGTGGTTCCCACTGCGCAGTAAAGATATCCTTGAGTTTACGCCTCAAGGTACAAGAACGTCTTGGCATGCAGTACTTACCTGTTACGTCAGTGTTCCCCAACTCCTCGTCTCAGTACTGTGTTAGCTCAGGGTGCGCGTATTCTATTTACAGTTTTGCTTGCATTGGTCGATTTACAGCTCCTGGTACTGCCTCTTAACCCACATCCAGAAGCTCTACCGATTTCTGGCTACTATGGAGCGATCATATCTACTCTTGAAACTGTGTACTGAAATATTTGCTTCGCCCACCTCTTCACCTTGAAAAAAAAAGTGTATCCTAACCCCTGTAGTTCAACTACATTTACGGTATACTATCTAGCCCAGCAGTTACCAGCTCTGATTCAGGCTTTAGACTAGTTTAACTAAACAATAAATAAGGATGGAGAGTCAGGGAACTGAGATCGATGTTTTGACTGCAAGTTTGAATGAATTATTATGGGGAACGCACGAGTTTGTGATATTAGAAGCCTAGAGTTTTAATTTTAAATTGCTGGTTTTTAGTTTCTGTGTCCCGTGCTATTTTTTTTAAAGAACATATGCAATAACAAGTGTTCATTACACTTAGGTATTAAGAATGTTAATATAGGATAAATTGCAGCAGGCCTGCTGCCCATGCTAATAGGACCTATTCACACCCACCCACTCCCGTTCGAATATCTGTCCAACTTATGCAGGAAGACATACAGTTATGATATTTGTTAACGAAAACGTTTAGCTGTGAGTGGCTAAGCTGAAGAACCCACGAGTGGCGAAATGTTTAATGTTATAACTGTACTGTACTTGTGTTTTCTACGTCTTATCGGTATCATCATGCCCTTTACAAACTTGTCATTACTATTTTTAAACCTATCCAGTGTTGAATGTTAATTAGGGACGATGAAGCCGGGTGTCTGTCTCTCCTCCCTTGATGCTGGTGAAGGGTTCGTGATCTTTGGAATTAAATCCCCTTCCCCAGTAAAGGGTATTCAATAGTTGTTTAGATTCTGGCCGGGAGCTAAAACTCTACCCTCGCGAATACAGCGGTGGAAAGTGAGATTGGTAAGTTTATTCAGGTATACACAAATACAGTTACATAGATTATCATACAAAGCAGAATATGTGTAGAAAACCTAGGATAACCCCAAGAAAAAGTCAGTGACATATCCATTGGTCGAGCCAGTGTGACCAGTATGTGTGTTAGCTTATCGACTCGCACGAAATTCAATAAGGCTGTACATAACCTATGCACCACCCGCTAAGAATACTTTAATATTTAAAACGAAGTGACCTTCGTGTATATATACAGATAAATGAATATTTATCGATGTTAAACACCTATTACACAGCTAAAAAGGTGTAGGGTGGGTTTTCTGATCATATCAAATTTTGGTATAAAAGTCTAAAAATAATTCGAAGAATATCTAATGAATGAAGCTGCATCTGGGTTACTCATTGTGTTAATAATTATTAACCCTTAAACGGTCCAAACGTAGATCTACGTTTTTTCAACATTTGAAAGTATGTAAAAACACAGATCTTTTTTTTTTACATTTGAAAACGCGTAAATAAAACTTTGATGTACTTTTTTTTTGTTATATTTGAAAATATGTAAAAAAATGTAGATCTACTTTTGGAGCACTACGTATGTGAACGTAAATTTGTTTGGACAGTTTAAGGGTTAATATCACTAAGGGTATGGAATAAAACGGTATCTGTATATGACAGTGCAAAAAATAAAGCATATAATTTCATAATACAAGTACCTCAGTGGAAGTGAGTTACGCTGCTTGACTTGATTAGGTTACCCGAGGTTTTATACTACATAATTAACATATAAACATACTGTAGGAGTTTAAAATTGTGTGTACCCTAAATAAAAAGTTAAACGCCGTGTGTAACTAGAGTTATGTGCGGTTGAGCTTCTAGTTGAGAAAGTGCAGGCTAACAGGCAGTGCTGAGGAGTGGTCAGAGTAACTGTGAGGTTGAGCTTCTAGTAGAGAAAGTTCAGGCTAACAGGCAGTGCTAACTGAGGAGTGGTCCGAGTAACTGTGAGGTTGAGCTTCTAGTTGAGAAAGTTCAGGCTAGCAGGCAGTGCTGAGGAGTGGTCAGAGTAACTGAGGTTGAGAAAGTGCAGGCTAGCAGGCAGTGCTAACTGAGGAGTCGTCAGGGTATCTGTGAGGTTGAGAAAATGCAGGCTAGCAGGCAGTGCTAACTGAGGAGTCGTCAGGGTAACTGTGAGGTTGAGAAAGTGCAGGCTAGCAGGCAGTGCTGAGGAGTCGTCAGAGTAGCTGTGCGGTTGAGCTTCTGGTTGAGAAAGTTCAGGCTAGCAGGCAGTGCTAACTGAGGAGTGGTCAGGGTAACTGCTACTACCTCTGCTCCCATTTAGTTTGTAAAAGCTAACTAGTTTTACCGTGATACATAGTGTGAGAGATAACGCCGTTCATACGCCACGTTAAAACAAGTGGTACATCTATATCTGTGACCAGTGCAATTCTTAAACGACAAATATAGATCGTGGGGGCTTGTGGAAAGTGAAATTTGTGTGAAAAGAATGATAGTAGCTGTCGGGAAATACTTGATATACCGTGGAAACATTAAGAGTTATTCCTCTGGTAGTTGTGGCTGTGATGGGTTGGCATCTTGATATACTGAAGAAAAATATTTGATATTGACTAATAATCGATATTTCATAAAGCTTATAAGTGTGTTTTTCCATAGCTTATACTTTGTATACAACCTCTTCTGCCTTTCCAGTGTGCATATTTTGTACCTAATTGACTGTCGTTAATTTCTTCCAGCTTGAAATATTACAGAAATTTACTGTCATCAGTCAAGTTACGTTTGGTTAGGTTAATATTACCTGGATACCCAGAGTCGTGGCCTGATCGAGCAAGCTGTTAGTGCCGGAAGCCCAGAGATTAATAACAAAAGAATGGTTATAACTGACCGTAATTTTTAAATGGGTGAACCGGTAAGCCAGCGGAAGGCCTGGGTCAGATGACCAAAAGCTCCAACGGCGGGTCATCATCTAAGACCCGCATCAGGAAATACTTGTCCTGTTTCCTGACGAACCTTACTTAACCTAAGCATCCCAGAGACCAATATATGTATCGAAGCTCGGCTGATCAGGACTTGTATTAAGGAATTTGCTGAGTTCCCTCCTGAAGACAGCTAGAAGTGTGTTGGTAATCCATTTTATGTGATGAAGGACGTTGAAGATAAGTTTAACCTTCTCCACAATTATAATCTCAGTAATAATTATAGAATTACCGACATAATGTTAGGTAACTGGACACAGATGCAACCAATGTTGCATTTTATTGTGGCAACGTTTCGCTCTCCAGGAGCTTTATCAAGCTTGGAGAGCGAAACGTAACCACAAAATGTCACGTTAGTTGTAATTGTGTCCATTTACCTATAATAATTTTTACTCAACACTTATTCAATAATTATGTTTTAGTAAACAAACTCAAGGGCGAGTTAGGTAAAAGTAATAGTTACATTAACGATGTAATCAAAATGTTCATGAAACTAGCACAGTAAAGCACCAATTATCCAAGATTCCTTTGACCAAAATTACTATACGTGGTTACGTGCGAGGTCGCTAATAATGGCTGGTCATTAGTGTAGGATGAAGTATTAACTGAACGTGGCTGTACCCTTCAAGGGAAGAGGGTGCCTTGATTCTAGTGAATGGCTCTTGATTCGATGAATTAGTTACCCCTTTAATGACTTGATAAAACTTTGCTTAAATTGTGTTTCATGGACTTGTAACAAAAAATAAAAATACACGTTTTTGCATACTGTAGATGCTGTAGACTAGTTCTAAACGTGTACACAACGTAGCCTATACAAAAAGGTTTCCTCTGCGTATTTCTTACTACCCTCCCCTTCCTCGGATCAAATCTGATTTGTTCCCATTCCCCAACCTCACTTTGACCCTTACACCTTCAATACCTCACCATGAATATTTTGCGAACAGTTGCGTCCACACGAGCTCGTCTGATCATCCCTCTAGCTGCTGGGTAAAAATCAGGTAAGAATGGCCTAGGTTAGAACTCTAGCCACAGTAAGCTTGACTATTTTGAATTACAGTCAAGCTTATTATTATCTAAGGGGTGGTTATGCAAGAAGGATTGTTGTTATACAAGGCTTGAGCTTGGAGGTAATAGTAGTAATAACAGTAGTAGTGCCAGCAAAGGTAGTAGTAGTAACAGAAACAATAGTAAAATGGTATAAAATACCGACAGGTTGTTAGGTAAGACACATATGCAACAGTTAGGTATCTTTATTTCGAAACGTTTCGCCTGCACAGTAGGCTTCTTCAGTCGAGTACAGAAAAGTTGATAGAAGCAGAAGATACTTGAAGACGATGTAATCAGTCCATCACCCTTAAAGTTTTGAGGTGGTCAGTCCCTCAATCTGGAGAAGAGCATTGTTCCATAGTATGAAACAATATGGAGATGAAGTGACAGGATGGAGCCTTATATAGCGCCAAGAGGTGAGACGTAGGTCACTAGAAGAGGTAAGAACTCAGATGTTGGGAGGTCAGGTCCCTCTCAAATCCAGCCGTTCTTACTAGTGGAGGTTGTCGAAGTTGATTGCAGGTCTGTACCAAGATACCCATGTGTTGCAGTGGTAGTCACCAACTCAGGTTAACAATAACAATAACCAACTCAGGTTGCATTAATATATATATATATATATATATATATATATATATATATATATATATTATATATATATATATATATATATATATATATATATATATATATATATATATATATATATATATATATATATTAATATAACTTTTCGACTGAAGAAGCCTACTGTGTAGGCGAAACGTTTCGAAATAAAGATACCTAACTGTTGCATATGTGTCTTACCTAACAACCTGTCGGTATTTTATACCATTTTAATGTTCAATCTGTCAGACACTGCAACACAAGGGTATCTTGGTACAGACCTGCAATCAACTTCGACAACCTCCACTAGTGAGAACGGCTGGATTTGAGAGGGACCTGACCTCCCAACATCTGAGTTCTTACCTCTTCTAGTGACCTACGTCTCACCTCTTGGCGCTATATAAGGCTCCATCCTGTCACTTCATCTCCATATTGTTTCATACTATGGAACAATGCTCTTCTCCAGACTGAGGGACTGACCACCTCAAAACTTTAAGGGTGATGGACTGATTACATCGTCTTCAAGTATCTTCTGCTTCTATCAACTTTTCTGTACTCGACTGAAGAAGCCTACTGTGTAGGCGAAACGTTTCGAAATAAAGATACCTAACTGTTGCATATGTGTCTTACCTAAGAAACAATAGTAGTTGTAGCAGGAGCAGCAGTATTAGTAATAGTAGAACCAGTAGCAGCTACAAGAATAGTAGTATATGTACTAGTAACAGAAACAACAGCAATGACAGTTGTACTGTTAGCAGAAGCAGCAGGAGTAATATCAGTAATAGGTATGGCTCATGGACTAATGTAAAGAGGAGCGACCATAAATTATATTGTAATAGGTGGCAGAGTGCTTTCTGCTGACACTCCGTGGTCATGCAATGTTAGTCACACGACCTCACAGCAGTATTGGTGGTCATACGACCTGGCAGCAGTAATGGTGGTAGTCACAACCTCACACAACAATATTGGTGGTAGTCACCAACTCAGGTTAACAATAACAATAACCAACTTAGGTTGCATTAATATATATATATTTTGCGCGACGTATCTCCACTGAATATCATAAAGTAAGCAACGACGTACAGAATCCGGATATTCGACTCTGCTGTAAAGAACGTAAACAACACTGAATCCGGATACGCAAAATTGCTCAAATAACGTAAACAACACTGAATCCGGATACGCAAAACTGCTCCAAGAACGCAAACAACACTGAATCCGGATACATAAATCTTCTCTTGAGAACATAAACGACACTGAATCCGGATATCCGAGCGAGCTCTGAAGAACTTAAACATACTTAATCCGATACATATGCAACACCTGGCTTGCGTTATTCTGAAGACGTTTCGCCAACACGTGGCTCTGTCAGTTCACTGCGGGAAGTTATTTAAAGATGTTTAAACAGGAGACGGTTGAAGACAAGGTAATGAGTCCTTCAGCCTAAATGACGGTGTTCCTTCATGAAGACTAAGGTGGTGAACACCATTTAGGGCTGAAGGACTGATTATTTCGCCTTCTAGTATCACCAGTTTCAACACTTTAAGGTGACCCCTGTATTAAATTGATAAACCCACTGGCTGGAGAATCGTCTTCAGAATAAAGATACCCAGATGTTGCACATGTCTGTCAGCTTGTCTGTAATAAACTCATTGGCTGGATAATCAAGTGTTGCACATGTGTCCTATTCGTCAACTTGTCTGAATTGTATACCATATACCATGACTGCCGCCATACTGAATCCGGATAGATGGTTCAAGAATGTAAACAGTAACATACTGGAATCTGGGACTTCTACGCCGTGGTGACGGGCGTCTCGCTCTGTTTCTACTCTCAGCATCACTGACTACTTTCCCTCACTATCTCCCTGGGACGCTTGTCCTCATACTGTACCCGTTCGACCAGGGATTCTTAACGTTTCCTCCATTATTAACCCTCTCGGCTTGATGTATTTCTCCATTTACCCCTTCCATACTCCATTTACCCCTTCCATACAAAAATTAACGCCATCTCAAAAGGGACAGAAAAATAAGGTGAGAGAAAAAATAAATTATTCAAGTTTTGCATAAAAATAGCACACAAATATTTACCCCTTGCCATGTCATTTTTTACCCTCAAGGGGTAAATTTACCCCCTGATTGAGAATTACTGCGTTAGACCGTCAGGGTTACCTGGAGGTTACCTGGAGGTTATTCCGGGGATCAACGCCCCCGCGGCCCGGTCCACGACCAGGCCTCCCGATGGATCAGGGCCTGATCAACTAGGCTGTTACTGCTGGCCGCACGCAGTCCGACGTACGAGCCACAGCCCGGCTGATCCGGCACTGACTTTAGGTATCTGTCCAGCTCTCTCTTGAAGGCAGCCAGGGGTTTATTGGCAATTCCCCTAATGCTTGATGGGAGGCTGTTGAACAGTTTTGGGCCCCGGACACTTATGGTGTTTTCTCTTAGTGTACCAATGGCGCCCCTACTTTTTATTGGCGGCATTTTGCATCGCCTGCCCAGTCTTTTACTTTCGTAGGGAGTGATTTCTGTGTGCAGATTTGGGACCATTCCTTCCAAGATTTTCCAAGTGTAGATTATGATATATCTCTCCCTCCTGCGTTCCAACGAGTACAAGTCAAGTGCTTTCAAGCGTTCCCAGTAGTTAAGGTGCTTGACAGAACTTATACGTGCAGTAAAGGATCTCTGTACACTCTCTAGATCTGCGATTTCACCTGCTTTGTATGGAGATGTTAATGTACAGCAGTATTCCAGCCTAGAGAGAACAAGTGATTTGAAAAGGATCATCATGGGCTTGGCATCTCTCGTTTTGAAAGTTCTCATTATCCATCCTATCATTTTCTTTGCACGTGCGATCGTGGCACTGTTGTGATCCTTGAAAGTGAGATCCTCAGACATTACTACTCCCAGGTCCCTTACATTATTTTTCCGCTCTATTGTATGGCCGGAGTCAGTAGTATACTCTGTTCTAGTTATTATCTCCTCCAGTTTTCCATAACGGAGTAGTTGGAATTTGTCCTCATTGAACATCATATTGTTTACCGTTGCCCACTGGAAAACTTTGTTTATATCTTCTTGGAGGTTAACCGCGTCCTCAGCAGATGACAGCCTCATGCAGATCCTAGTATCATCCGCAAAGGATGATACGGTGCTGTGGTGTATATCTCTGTTTATGTCTGATATGAGGATAAGGAATAAGATGGGGGCGAGTACTGTGCCTTGTGGAACAGAGCTCTTCACTATGGCAGCCTCCGATTTAACTCTGTTGACCACTACTCTTTGTGTTCGATTTGTTAGGAAGTTGAAGATCCATCTCCCCACTTTCCCAGTTATTCCTTTAGCACGTATTTTATGGGCTATTACACCATGATCGCATTTGTCAAATGCTTTTGCAAAGTCTGTGTATATTACATCTGCATTCTGATTTTCTTCCAGTGCATCCAAGGCCATGTCATAGTGATCCAGTAGTTGTGAGAGGCAGGAGCGACCTGCCCTGAACCCATGTTGCCCTGGATTGTGCAGATTTTGGGAATCCAGGTGATTTGCAATCCTGCTTCTTAGCACTCTGAGGATTACTACGTGTAGGGAAAGGGGTAAGACGTTGAATAAAGGCCAAGTATAGCGTCAGCTTGTACGTGGGTTAGGTAATGTTACCATATTTCAACTTTCAAAATCAGGACACACTGGAGAGGAAGTTGTACCTACCCACTCGCGATATATGTTATATACACTGTGTACTAAACATCGTCAATAGTATCTGTAAAAAAATATGCTTCTAAAAAATCAATATTATTAAAATTTAATTTTACCTATTTTACATGTAGGGAATCCTGTCCTTTCACAAGTCCTTTCTGGGTACTCTTTCTGAAGTACCCATGTATATTAATCTGTAGGCCACGGCTTTCTCTGTAGTTTTCTTCTTAATGTATCCGTACATACTTCTCTGTTGATGGCATCTTTCTCCTGGTGTGCTCGAGCATACTTCTCTGTGGATATCCCTCACCAGTTTATTTTATTGCTCATCAGGGCAATAAAAGTCTTTGCAAGAAATATATCTGACATTGTACAGTACAAGTAGAATCCCCGTCAGCGCCTATGCAGTCTAGTTCCTTTCCTTTCATCACTACCTTTGTATCAGTGAGAAAATTCACTCTACATTTGCAGTGAGGGGAAACGACAGACAACTGTGCAAAACATCTGTGAGTGGCAAAGTTCCTTAACTTTTCGGAATATTTGGTCCACTGTTGTGCTGGCAGTTTGGTGAATTGGCTCCCGAAAAAGGCTTATAATGGAGAACTGGTCCAGTGGTTGGGTTCGGCGAGTTCCTCAATAATCTAATGGTTAAAATCATAACCATAATTTTTAAAGGGGTGGAGTGGTAAACCAGTGGAAGGCCTCGATCAGATTACCAAAAGCTCCACCTGTGGGTCATTATATGATTAAGACCCGCGTCAGGAAACACTTGGCATATTGATAAATTAGACGCATGTGCAACACTTGGGTATCTTTAATGAGGAAACGTTTCGCCACACAGTGGCTTCATCAGCCCATACAAAGGAGAATCATGAAGAACAGGAGGAATTTGAGGTAAGCAGTTCCTCAACCTTGAGTCGATGTAATCAGTGCATCAGTCTTGAAAAGAATACTTGTCATATTTCCTGACAAACATTACTTAACCTAGCCCTCGGTGAGTCCGGCCTTATCGCTGGGGCGTTGATAGTTGATGTTGCTGGGTGCAGCAACGCTCTCAGTAGCAATTGGTTAAAAATAAAAACGTGCGAGTAAATACTTGGATATATTAGAAAACGTTTCAGTTTAGGAACCTAGATTGCTCGCGTGTCTTTTTTAACCAGTTTGTCGGCATCATTTACAAACAAGGTTTATACTGGAAGTACTGATAGCAATTATTGGTAGCAATTACTGATAGCGTTTCTTAGGTAGTGTCTTCATTCTAACAGGGCAGTTCGTCTGAAAACTCGGCTTCGCTGGAGCCCGAAATGCTCTGCATAACTATGGGCTTTCAACATGCACTCAAGTGTCATCTATTTGTGTATGAACATTGTATCATGTTCAAATTAACTTGTGTTTATTTGTATCCCAAACTCTGGGCCAACGAGCGCCAGGGTGACTAGGACTGACCACCGCCTCTAACCTGCAGAGGTCGGGTTTAAAGAGCCATGTTGTTCGCTGTTGATACTTTTTTCTTCAGGGATAAATCTTGAAGTGTTTGCCATAAGGCGTTCAGCGGTGTGGGCCTTACGGCTGGAACGTGGCAAGACAGTGTGTCTAAAACAGTTGGCTCTGGTGACCACGATAGCAGCGACTGCTGTCTGACTGGCAATGAAGACAAGATTCAAGCAAGCATTTGTTATGATCACATTTCGCTCAATGCAGAGCTGTATCGTCCGTCATTGACTCGATAAAACTATGAGAACAGCTTTGCAGCTGTCGTCTCCATTACCATCAGCAGTGCGCCTTTGTATCCTGGCGTACCGATGCTGAAATCTGGTCAGTGATATTGGCTGATTTCACTTAAAGCCTGTTGACTACACGAGGGGTCATTAAGGCTTCATGTAACTAGTAACCCACATGTCAAGAATACTTCAGTCCTCGAACAGGAATTAAAGTAAATTTTCAGCATATATACACTCAGATACGCGCCTCGCTGTGTGTATATATATATATATATCCCTGACATGTTGCCCGCTACTCGGAGGTTTTGTACGAGAGAGCAACAGGGAGCTGGGCTGGACAGCTGAGTATCGGTATATCGCGTGTGTAGCACTTCCAGTATTGACTTCGGCAGGTGGATATGTACTGTTACCTGCTGAATTATGCGTGTGCTGAATTGACCTTGTCCTTCACAAGTTAGACAAATTATTATTGTATTTATGAGAAGCACGAATCTCGTGGGGATCGTCGAGAGCTACTGGTAAATGGGAAGTAATCAGGTGTTATCTAAGGGGATTGTAACTGATTCTCTAAATCAAGAGCCCTTCATCAGTATCAAGCCCCCCCATTTCTTTTGAAGATAGATTAGACCAACATATATGAAAATTTGTAGCCAGAAGGCCTATTTCAGTGCTTTTATATTCCTATGTTCTGTAAGGTACATGCACAAGAAATCATATATACATTGAACAGTGACAAGCAACAAGCAGTGCAAGTATACTAAACATAAGACACATTCAGCACTGTAGCAGTTAACACAGCTATTACTTGTTACCCATAACTATGACACTAAGCAAAGACACCTGAGGGAGAGAAAAAAAATCTTATCCATTTAACAACAAACAAACACACACACAAGAACACACACAAACTACCTCAGACACAAAGATAATTTCACTAAGAACAAACACATGAGAGTATGTTTAAAATATAACATACACACGAGGTATATTTCACCAAGAACACACATTGGGGTATATTTCAGTAAAGACACACACAAGCGATACCTTTCAATTGACACAGAAAGGGATATACATCTCATCAGACACAAATAAGAGAAACTGTGCCTTTTAACATACACAAAGAGATACTGTATCGCTTAACAGAGACGTATACAGGACCGCTATCTTCCAAGAGAGATCAGTACATGTACCATCTTTCACGTTGTGGGCGAGAGTCCTTTGTTAGTAGTGGTGGATGGTTGTGGTCCCCAACCTCTGGAGTCCTGGAAGCAAAGGAGGCGGCTGGGAGCATCGATCTGGACGTTGGTGTGTGATGAGCAGGCTGCCTGGCGCCACGGTGTCCTGTCTTCGGGAAGGCCCTCTGCGATGCCAGTTTGCAAGGGGAACGAGATGAAGTCTTCGTTCGGGGTGGGGTCGGATTACTGTTGGATCGTTCATTAGCGATGCTTGTATGTGAGGACAAAGAGAAGTGTAGCAGGACGAGCCTTTATTGTGACAGAGTTTCGCTCTGAGAATTCTATGGATGCTGTTATGAAATATTACGATATTTGTAGTTACAGGAACAGTTATGTTAACAGGTTCAGTTCTCTCAGCCTCTTATCATAGTTTATTCCTCTTAGTTCTGAGACTATTTCCCGAACATACTTTATCAGATCACAGAACGGGTGGGGATCGAACTGGGATTCATGGAAATACTTAGAGTTGCGAAACTAACATTTGCTACAGTGGTTATTTAGTTGATGTCAGTCTCTGATGATATCCTCAGCATAATGCCTATACTACATGGGTATTTATCTTTGTGTAATTACCCGTTTTTAACCAACAGAGATGTCGTAGTGTCCTATCTTCGATTTTTTTTTATCGTATCTTTTTTTTAAATTTATAATGGTTGTTGTACTTATTACTGTCTCGAACCATACCACGGGCGGGGATAGAACCCGCGATCAGAGTCTCAAAACTCCAGAACGTCACGTTAGCCACTGGACCAGCTAGCCACAATAAGATTCATCCAACTAGGCTGGTCCAGTGACTAGCTGGTCCAGTGGCTAACGCGACGGTCTGGAGTTTTGAGACTCTCTGATCGCGGGTTCTATCCCCACCCGTGGTGTGGTTTGTTTGCAATCGTGTCATTACGATTTCGTGAGTCTTATTACTGTCTCTTTCGTTCCATTGATTTACCATTATGTGAAGAATTTTTATGTCTGGCGTAACATTTTTGTCTGTTTACAACTGTGGCTTCTGTTACCTGGAGGATGTTTGGGGGGTCAACGCCCCCGTGGCCCAGCCCTTGACCAGGCCTCGTAGTGGATCAGGGTCTGATCAACCAGGCATTACTGTACATTAAATTCCTCATCCATCTATCACTATTTGTTCAGTTATATATATATTCTGTAGTCATTTGATAATAGTTTTTATAAATAAAGGTAGGAACGCTTAAACCTAACACCAGTGGAAATAAGTCACTATGTATACCCCTCAAGGGAGGTTCCTTGATGCTGGTGAGGGGCTCTTGATCAAGAGAACTGGATCTGTGCTCCACTTCCCTGCATTAAGCCTGAGTGCCTACCCATTAATATGTATAATATTGTACTTATATGTACCTGTGCCTAAATAAACTTAGTAAAATCCCTTGTGTAAATAGTGTGAGAAAGTGAGTCAGTTGTTACCCCTCAGTAAGGAATTACACACTAGGGAGGGAAAAATTTGACAGAGTTGCCTCTCAAAAAGTTTAGAGCATTAAAAACAAGAGGAAGTGTAAACAGTAGAGTAGGGCAGCAGTGAGACTGGCTCAGGTGGGCGTCTTAACTTACTGGCTTCTCACGGAATGTCAATAAGACTTAGTTGCTGTCAGTGCCAGATGAGACTACGGACACTGTTAAGATGCTGAGAGATGCTGGACGAAATGAGGAAAAGTTTATGTTTAACATTCTTCTCGTTTATCTTGTCTTCCCAGACCTGGAAGCCTGATCTGGGACCGGGCTGCAGGGGCCATGACCCATTCGGAAAAAATAATAGACATCTATAGCGTTGTTGTTCTTCTATAGTATCGTACATGTTAATTGGGACAGTAATGAAATAAGACAATCGGAAAATTAATGTTTATTTGAAAAATACACGGCAGTGGTATGACAGATAATTGATTTAATAAAGGATATGACTACCTTTTGCTTTTATAAGCATTGCTACACTGGCATAGAATAGACCAATGTTCCTCGTCGTGGTACCAGGTTCTAATAACAGCAAATAAGTTCTTTAACAGTCCTGTTTCGCGATCCTTTGTTTGGTTATTGCCCATAAATTCTCAATTGGGTAGAAGTCTGGAGAGTTTCCAGGCCAATTTAAAACGTTAAGCCTCACTCTTCGAAGACTGTCAACATTTTTCTGGAAGTGTGGCATGGAGCAAAATCCTGCTGGAAAATGCCTTCTGCATCAGGAAAGTTTATCCACAATGGGAATAAAATGATTTGCCGGGATTGCCTTGTATTTGTCACTGTTCATCGTTTTCTCAACAAGAACACGCCGTTCAGGCCCATTAGCAATAAAACTTTTTGAATATGCCCATTCCGAAGAGATTCGTTTTCTTTTCGTCTCACTACCACTGATCTGTACCCATGTACCTCAGAATGCCCAACATCTGAAAATGTAACTTCCATTCATCTGTCGTCCATCACTTGCAATCGAGTGCTCACCGCAGCCGCTTTTTCTTCATAGCAACAGTCAATAATTGTTTCTTCACCGGCTTTCTGGCAGTTCTGCCAACTTCAAGGAGCCTTCGTCGAACAGTTGAAGAATCGACATATACGCCAGCTGAAGCCAAATCTCTTTGCTAGTTTTCTTTGGATTCCTCACACTATTTCTTATGATAACCTCGCGTTTTCTTCCACATCTTCCTCGACGCAGTGCTCCACAATCACCAGTGTCGTCAGCTCTCTTCAGAATCCAACCAACAGTTGGCCTTGCTAGCCTCAAAATTTTCGGTGATCTGTCTGATACTAAATTAGCATGTGTTCTAAGAGCTACAGTACTTGCACACTTCCTAGGTATAACATCCATCATGAAATTCAGCAGTAATCATGAAGGAAAATTTGGCGAAACCACATTCACGGAGCATGGTTGCAGAAATAGCCTTACAGAACAACAGCTGTTGTAGCACTGAGAGTCGCAAGGTAACACCATAGCTGGATGGTTGCAAGAAATCGGTAGCAAACTCTTCTGAAAAGAAAAGAACCCAACCTACATTAATTAAGCCAGAGTCTAAGACATATTATGAGATAATCACAAAATTTACTCCTGTCCCAATCAATTTGCAAACTACTGTTGTCGTATGAAATGCACCCTTAAGAGGGTGCCTTGATGCTGGTAAAGGGCTCTTGATCCGTGGAATTTGAACTACTATTCTTTGAATGTGAACTACCCTTCTTTCCCTGATTATCTTCCATTCTTTAGGAGCTGCATGACCCCTTACGGATTTACCGCTTCCTCGTGAATAATGAGTATACATACGCATCCAACCACTGGTGTAACTACACATTCACACAAACAAGAGTTACTCAGCCTTGTTATACAAATTACGACTCGTAAAAGATATACTCACTTGAACACACACACGCACGCACGTGTGTGTGCCTCACTGATAATGGAATTTAAACCTACAACACCAGCATTCCTTTCTTCCCACACGGTTCAAGGGGGGAGTCCCGTGATGCCTGTGAAGGGCTCTTGATCTAAGGCATTCAAGATAAGACACGTGCAACATATGGGAATCTTGTATTGGCCTACTGGCCCATACAAGGCAGGTCCTTATCAAAACTACCCCTTCCCAAAGCTACCCAAAAATTTACTCCAATACCCACGATACGAAACCCAGCCCCACCCACTCATATATCCGTCCAATCTCTTTTTAAGGTTACCCAGGGTCCTAGCCTCGATTACGCTACTCGAAGACCGAATTTTAATCAAACTTCAGTAAACCAAGCCAGTGTAATGCCTGGCTGGTAGTGTGGTGGTGGGTGGTAGGAGGCATAGTAGTGGGTGTACAATGTTGTGTGAGCAGCTGTGGATGTTGGGGTGATGAGAGTTGAGGGGCAGGCGTGATCCTAGCATCAACAGCCCTGGCTTCATACCTCTGGTGATACACTGGTGTGGTATCTTACCGACAGTATGTATAGTAAGATAGTTTGGGTTATGGTATTTTATTGTGGTCTTTATCCACCGGGACTTGATAAGTCACCGGTGGACGAAACTTGTTCACAATAAAATGCCATAACCTGCACTGTACGTCACACTCCCCACTCATCTCTTTCTCTCTGCTACCCGGAAATGTCTCTCCGACATTTGGTGAGGGTCTCTCTCTCTCTCTCTCCCTCTCTCTCTCTCTCTCTCTCTCTCTCTCTCTCTCTCTCTCTCTCTCTCTCTCTCTCTCTCTCTCTCTCTCTCTCTCTCTCTCTCTCTCTCTCTCTCTCTCTCTCACACACACACACACACACACACACACACACACACACACACACACACACACACACACACACACACACACACACAGAAATAAATATATATATATATATATATATATATATATATATATATATATATATATATATATTTACTAAAAAAGAGAAGAAAAACTTTATAAAACTGGGATGCTTAAATGTGCGTGGATGTAGTGCGAATGACAAGAAACAGATGATTGCTGATGTTATGAATGAAAAGAAGTTGGATGTCCTGGCCCTAAGCGAAACAAAGCTGAAGGGGGTAGGGGAGTTTCAGTGGGGGGAAATAAATGGGATTAAATCTGGAGTATCTGAGAGAGTTAGAGCAAAGGAAGGGGTAGCAGTAATGTTGAATGATCAGTTATGGAAGGAGAAAAGAGAATATGAATGTGTAAATTCAAGAATTATGTGGATTAAAGTAAAGGTTGGATGCGAGAAGTGGGTTATAATAAGCGTGTATGCACCTGGAGAAGAGAGGAATGCAGAGGAGAGAGAGAGATTTTGGGAGATGGTAAGTGAATGTATAGGAGCCTTTGAACCAAGTGAGAGAGTAATTGTGGTAGGGGACTTGAATGCTAAAGTAGGAGAAACTTTTAGAGAGGGTGTGGTAGGTAAGTTTGGGGTGCCAGGTGTAAATGATAATGGGAGCCCTTTGATTGAACTTTGTATAGAAAGGGGTTTAGTTATAGGTAATACATATTTTAAGAAAAAGAGGATAAATAAGTATACAAGATATGATGTAGGGCGAAATGACAGTATGTTGGATTATGTATTGATAGATAAAAGATTGTTGAGTAGACTTCAGGATGTACATGTTTATAGAGGGGCCACAGATATATCAGATCACTTTCTAGTTGTAGCTACACTGAGAGTAAAAGGTAGATGGGATACAAGGAGAATAGCATCAGGGAAGAGAGAGGTGAAGGTTTATAAACTAAAAGAGGAGGCAGTTAGGGTAAGATATAAACAGCTATTGGAGGATAGATGGGCTAATGAGAGCATAGGCAATGGGGTCGAAGAGGTATGGGGTAGGTTTAAAAATGTAGTGTTAGAGTGTTCAGCAGAAGTTTGTGGTTACAGGAAAGTGGGTGCGGGAGGGAAGAGGAGCGATTGGTGGAATGATGATGTAAAGAGAGTAGTAAGGGAGAAAAAGTTAGCATATGAGAAGTTTTTACAAAGTAGAAGTGATGCAAGGAGGGAAGAGTATATGGAGAAAAAGAGAGAGGTTAAGAGAGTGGTGAAGCAATGTAAAAAGAGAGCAAATGAGAGAGTGGGTGAGATGTTATCAACAAATTTTGTTGAAAATAAGAAAAAGTTTTGGAGTGAGATTAACAAGTTAAGAAAGCCTAGAGAACAAATGGATTTGTCAGTTAAAAATAGGAGAGGAGAGTTATTAAATGGAGAGTTAGAGGTATTGGGAAGATGGAGGGAATATTTTGAGGAATTGTTAAATGTTGATGAAGATAGGGAAGCTGTGATTTCGTGTATAGGACAAGGAGGAATAACATCTTGTAGGATTGAGGAAGAGCCAGTTGTGAGTGTGGGGGAAGTTCGTGAGGCAGTAGGTAAAATGAAAGGGGGTAAGGCAGCCGGGATTGATGGGATAAAGATAGAAATGTTAAAAGCAGGTGGGGATATAGTTTTGGAGTGGTTGGTGCAATTATTTAATAAATGTATGGAAGAGGGTAAGGTACCTAGGGATTGGCAGAGAGCATGCATAGTTCCTTTATATAAAGGCAAAGGGGATAAAAGAGAGTGCAAAAATTATAGGGGGATAAGTCTGCTGAGTATACCTGGTAAAGTGTATGGTAGAGTTATTATTGAAAGAATTAAGAGTAAGACGGAGAATAGGATAGCAGATGAACAAGGAGGCTTTAGGAAAGGTAGGGGGTGTGTGGACCAGGTGTTTACAGTGAAACATATAAGTGAACAGTATTTAGATAAGGCTAAAGAGGTCTTTGTGGCATTTATGGATTTGGAAAAGGCGTATGACAGGGTGGATAGGGGGGCAATGTGGCAGATGTTGCAAGTGTATGGTGTAGGAGGTAGGTTACTGAAAGCAGTGAAGAGTTTTTACGAGGATAATGAGGCTCAAGTTAGAGTATGTAGGAAAGAGGGAAATTATTTCCCAGTAAAAGTAGGCCTTAGACAAGGATGTGTGATGTCACCGTGGTTGTTTAATATATTTATAGATGGGGTTGTAAGAAGTAAATGCGAGGGTCTTGGCAAGAGGCGTGGAGTTAAAAGATAAAGAATCACACACAAAGTGGGAGTTGTCACAGCTGCTCTTTGCTGATGACACTGTGCTCTTGGGAGATTCTGAAGAGAAGTTGCAGAGATTGGTGGATGAATTTGGTAGGGTGTGCAAAAGAACAAAATTAAAGGTGAATACAGGAAAGAGTAAGGTTATGAGGATAACAAAAACATTAGGTGATGAAAGATTGAATATCAGATTGGAGGGAGAGAGTATGGAGGAGGTAAATGTATTCAGATATTTGGGAGTGGACGTGTCAGCGGATGGGTCTATGAAAGATGAGGTGAATCATAGAATTGATGAGGGGAAAAGAGTGAGTGGTGCACTTAGGAGTCTGTGGAGACAAAGAACTTTGTCCTTGGAGGCAAAGAGGGGAATGTATGAGAGTATAGTTTTACCAACGCTCTTATATGGGTGTGAAGCATGGGTGATGAATGTTGCAGCGAGGAGAAGGCTGGAGGCAGTGGAGATGTCATGTCTGAGGGCAATGTGTGGTGTGAATATAATGCAGAGAATTCGTAGTTTGGAAGTTAGGAGGAGGTGCGGGATTACCAAAACTGTTGTCCAGAGGGCTGAGGAAGGGTTGTTGAGGTGGTTCGGACATGTAGAGAGAATGGAGCGAAACAGAATGACTTCAAGAGTGTATCAGTCTGTAGTGGAAGGAAGGCGGGGTAGGGGTCGGCCTAGGAAAGGTTGGAGAGAGGGGGTAAAGGAGGTTTTGTGTGCGAGGGGCTTGGACTTCCAGCAGGCATGCGTGAGCGTGTTTGATAGGAGTGAATGGAGACAAATGGTTTTTAATACTTGACGTGCTGTTGGAGTGTGAGCAAAGTAACATTTATGAAGGGGTTCATGGAAACCGGCAGGCCGGACTTGAGTCCTGGAGATGGGAAGTACAGTGCCTGCACTCTGAAGGAGGGGTGTTAATGTTGCAGTTTAAAAACTGTAGTGTAAAGCACCCTTCTGGCAAGACAGTGATGGAGTGAACGACGGTGAAAGTTTTTCTTTTTCGGGCCACCCTGCCTTGGTGGGAATCGGCCAGTATGATAATAAATAATATATATATATATATATATATATATATATATATATATATATATATATATATATATATATATATATATATATATAATATGGGTTTTCACACCAATATTAAAATACATGGTAATGTAGCTCAATGGTAGCACGGTCTGCCCACAACCGTAAGGACCAGGATCGAATCCAGACCGTGAAGATGTGTGGGCAAGTCTCGTAACACCTGTTGCCTATTTCCTATCTGTAAATATATTCATTGGTAACTTTATTTAAGTACAGGTACATATAAATACAGTTGCACAAATTATCATACATAGGTAACGTGTGTTAATCCTGTCTAGATCTGCTTTGTTGTAAGGGTCTAGCCTAGCCAGGGTTGGTATGAGAGCGTTCTTCCCCGCCCCTTGTTGCTACTACAACCACCTCTCTTTGTTCTGTCCCCTTCACGCTATTTATCCCCTACGCCCCTCACAAACCCTCCTTCCCCTATTCTATCAGTACACCCCCACCACCTCTCAGTGGAGATTTAGATTTTGCCACCGAAGTGGCTAGTTTATTGTGCACCCCATATCCATCCTGTGGACGGTAGCGCGAGAGCATATGGATACACCTCAGTGGGATGCTTGAGAGTATTCGATTCAATCACAACGTCCCGGGTTCAGTTCCCTGGTATGGGAGAACGTATGGGTATGTTTTCTTGCATCCCTACCCACCT
The DNA here is from genome assembly GCF_038502225.1 of Cherax quadricarinatus. NCBI lineage: Eukaryota > Metazoa > Arthropoda > Malacostraca > Decapoda > Parastacidae > Cherax > Cherax quadricarinatus. The sequence goes on along the minus strand of NC_091388.1, from coordinate 6,991,226 downwards.
ACCTGTAGGTTACCTGTAGTCGCTTCCGAAAAGAGCTTTATCAAGTCGCAACTTATGAAGCTTCCCACAGAGCGAAACTTTCTCGCAATAAAAGCTTGTTCCACAATTTTTGTTTGCTTTCACACAGTTCCAGTGATAGCAACAGCAGTTTCCCCCATACATCTTCATATGTCTTGTTATTACGCTCCACCTCTTTTGGCGCCGTCTTGTCGCCACACCCGACTACTTTCTCTCTATCGTGTTTTCTCTCTTACTGTGTGTAGTATGGCTCTCTCTTCCTCACGTGTGCGCGTGAAGCAGCGTCGCAGTCTGCTGCTGCTGCTACTACACCCGTCTTCAGTAGCGTCACCAGCAGTCAGAGTGAGAGGACTTGCTAGGCTACTGAGGGGATATTCCACCTCTTCACTCTTCCTCAGCTGTGGCCTTCACTCTCCCTCCCCACCTGGTTACCATCGTATTGCTAGTGCACACAGAGAGAGAGAGAGAGGAGGAAGTCAACGCAGAGGCGAAGGCCTAGGTGCAGCGAGCCTAACGATCTGTGGCGTATGTTAGTCCAAAACGTAAACAAGGCTGGAACTGGACCCTGTCAGGGCCAACACGTGACACCAGTCGTATAACTGGTCTTCACTAAAAACGAATAGAAAATCACCAGTAATACGGTGAAACTATGTATTTTGCAGTTTATAGTTTCCGTACTTTTCAGTGGTGTATGGAGCCTGAGGATTATTAGGTAATACAAAGTTAGAGCAAAGCAGATGTTTATTAAGATTTTTTTTGCCTCTGTAGATGTTGATCCAATCCTGACTTAAGTTAGAAGTGATCAACGTCCCGGGACCGAAACGTTTTCTAATGCCTTTGTGCTCGTTCACGGGTCTCTTGACAATTATTTGTCGTTATCAGTTACCAAAGTTGTGACTTGTTGAACCTCTGACCACAGCCAAACATTGTCTAAATTATATTTATATTATGTGTCGACTCGCTGCCTTCCACCTCAGCAGTATTGGAGAGCAGAGCGGTGAGGAATCACCTTGAAGATTAGGTGAGGTGTGTGTGTGTGTGTGTGTGTGTGTGTGTGTGTGTGTGTGTGTGTGTGTGTGTGTGTGTGTGTGTGTGTGTGTGTGTGTGTGTGTGTTGTGTGTGTGTTGTGTGTGTGTGTGTACTCGCCTATTTGTATTCACCTATTTGTGGTGCAGGGGTAGATTCATAGCTCCTGGCCCCACCTCTTCACTGATCGCTACTAGGTTCTCTCCCTGCACCATGAGCTTTATCTTACCTCGTCTTTAAGCTATGTATGGTTCCTGCCTCCACTACGTCACTTGCTAGACTATTCCACTTCCTGACAACTCTGTGGCTGAAGAAATACTTCCTAACATCCCTTTGACTCATCTGAGTCATCAACTTCTAATTGTGATCCCATGTTTCTGGGTCCCATCTTTGGAACATCCTGTCTCTGTTCACCTTGTCAATTCCTCGCAGTATTTTATATGTCGTTATCATGCCTTCCCTAACTCTCCTGTCCTTTAGTGTCGTCAGGCCGATTTCCCTTACCCTTTCTTCGTAGGACATTCCCCTTAGCTCTGGGACTAGTTTTGTTGCAAACATTTGCACTTTATCTAATTTTTTTAACGTGCTTAACCTGGTGTTGGTTCAAAAATAGTGCTGCATACTCCAGTATGGGCCTGACGGATATGGTGTAGAGAGTCTTGAACGATTCCTTACTGAGGTATCGGAACGCTATTCTTATGTTTGTGTGTGTGTGTGTACTCGCCTATATGTGGTTGCAGGGGTTGAGTCGTAGCTTCTAGCCCCGCCTATTTGCTAGTCGCTACTACATCCATTCTCTCCCTGCTACAAGAACCTTGTGTGTGTGTGTCTACCTGGATGACATTCCGGGGATCAACGCCCCTGCTGCCCGGTCCATGACCAGGCCTCCCGGTGGATCAGGGCCTGATCAACCAGGCTGTTACTGCTGGCCGCACGCAATCCAACGTACGAACCACAGCCCGGCTGATCCGGCACCGTCTTTAGGTATCTTTCCAGCTCCCTCTTGACAGCTGGACAGATACCTAAATACGGTGCCGGATAAGCCGGGCTGTGGTGTGTGTGTGTGTGTGTGTGTACTCACCTAGTTGACCTAGTTGTACTCACCTAGTTGAGGTTGCGGGGGTCGAGTCCGAGCTCCTGGCCCCGCCTCTTCACTGATCGCTACTAGGTCACTCTCCCCGAGCCGTGAGCTTTATCATACCTCTGCTTAAAGCTATGTATGGATCCTGCCTCCACTACATCGCTTCCCAAACTATTCCACTTACTGACTACTCTGTGGCTGAAGAAATACTTCCTAACATCCCTGTGATTCATCTGTGTGTGTGTGTGTGTGTGTGTGTGTGTGTGTGGAGAGAGAGAGCACTTGTACATACCTTTCAAAGAATTTGTGGACTGCATATCACAGGTGTGGTAACGCCCACCATGTTGGCAGCATACCACATGTAGATATTGTACCTTATTTATCACATAAGAAGTACTACTGTAAATTTATATTACGTGAGAGAGAGAGAGAGGGAGAGGGAGAGGGAGAGAGAGAGAGAGAGAGAGAGAGACAGAGAGAGAGAGAGAGAGAGAGAGAGGGAGAGCGAGAGAGGGAGAGGGAGAGAGAGAGAGAGAGGGAGAGAGAGAGAGAGAGAGAGAGAGGGAGAGGGAGAGGGGGGAGGGAGGGCACAGATGTGCGGCCGGAGTAGTGTGTGCAGGTGATAGCAGCTATGTTAAGAACATAGCATAGTGGAACATTGCAGCAGGTTCAACCGGCCCTTGCCTGGCAAGTCCAACCTGCCCTTGTTAGGCAGGTCCAACCTACTCTTGCTAGGCAGGTCCAACCTGCCCTTGTTAGGCAGGTCCAACCGGCCCTTGTTCAACTCACACGTACTCATCTATAACAGGTGGGCAGATAGATTTTAAACTTCCTCACAAATAGAACACACACAGCAACAGTAAACGGAGCAAAATCAGGGACAGCTCTTAATCCAAGGTATTGGAGGTATCTTTGTGTCCGTGGATCGACTCCAAGTGCCTCTCTTTATCCCCAGGCGCTATGCCGGCCTACGGGTTTAGCGCTTCCCCACGAATAAAACAACTAAAAAATCCTCCATGGCTACTAACCCTATTTAATAATCATGTGAGGCTCTAAACCCGTGTGGGTCAGCGCAAGTACTAGTGGAGTCATCCTGTCCGCTGACCTTGGTATTAAGTTAATGTAATTAGAAGCTATGAATGTAATTGTTAGTTATTATATTGTTAATTGTTATAGGCAACAGTTAACTTTAACACTAAACTGTGACTTTAAATTAGTTTATGATTAATTAAGTTGGTAAATATTATCATTGTGTGTGCGCGCGCGCGTCGTGTTGATGGCCAGCAAACACGGGAGGTTCGACCAACAGTGTGTTATGGTGGTAGTGAGGGGGGGGTAGTTGTGGTTGTTCGGGGGTGGTGGTTGTAATTGTGAATGGTTGTGGTTGTTCGGGGGTGGTGGTTGTCATTGTGAATGGTTGTGGTTGTTCGGGGGTGGTGGTTGTCATTGTGAGTGGTTGTGGTTATTCGGGGATGGCGGTTGTCACTGTGAATGGTTGTGGTTGTTCGGGGGTGGTGGTTGTCATTGTGAGTGGTTGTGGTTATTCGGGGATGGCGGTTGTCACTGTGAATGGTTGTGGTTATTCGGGGGTGGTGGTTGTCATTGTGAGTGGTTGTGGTTATTCGGGGATGGCGGTTGTCACTGTGAATGGTTGTGGTTGTTCGGGGGTGGTGGTTGTCATTGTGAGTGGTTGTGGTTATTCGGGGATGGTGGTTGTCACTGTGAGTGGTTGTGGTTATTCGGGGATGGTGGTTGTCATTGTGAGTGGTTGTGGTTGTTCGGGGATGGTGGTTGTCATTGTGAGTGGTTGTGGTTGTTCGGGGGTGGTGGTTGTCATTGTGAATGGTTGTGGTTGTTTGGGGGTGGTGGTTGTCATTGTGAGTGGTTGTGGTTATTTGGGGATGGTGGTTGTCACTGTGAATGGTTGTGGTTGTTCGGGGGTGGTGGTTGTCATTGTGAATGGTTTTGGTGGTGATGGGGTTGGATTAATTGTGGTGAATATCTGGAGCGTGTTCCGGGGGTCAGCGCCCCTGTGACCCGGTCCGTGACCAGGCTCGCGGTGGATCAGGACCTGTGAACCAGGGTGGTAAAAGCAAAACAATAACAAAACATGTGTTATAATATTAGTCACTGGTAATGGGAAGTAGAATAGTGATGGGTATTGGTAGTGGGATAGTGATGGGTATTGGTAGTGGGATAGTGATGGGTATTGGTAGTGGGATAGTGATGGTTATTGGTAGTGGGATAGTGATGATTATTGGTAGTGGGATAGTGATGGGTATTGGTAGTGGGATAGTGATGGTTATTGGTAGTGGGATAGTGATGGTTATTGGTAGTGGGATAGTGATGGGTATTGTTAGTGGGATAGTGATGGTTATTGGTAGTGGGATAGTGATGGTTATTGTTAGTGGGATAGTGATGGTTATTGGTAGTGGGATAGTGATGGTTATTGTTAGTGGGATAGTGATGGTTATTGGTAGTGGGATAGTGATGGTTATTGGTAGTGGGATAGTGATGGTTATTGGTAGTGGGATAGTGATGGTTATTGGTAGTGGGATAGTGATGGTTATTGGTAGTGGGATAGTGATGGTTATTGGTAGTGGGATAGTGATGGTTATTGGTAGTGGGATAGTGATGGGTATTGGTAGTGGGATAGTAATGGGTATTGGTAGTGGGATAGTAATGGGTATTGGTAGTGGGATAGTGGTAGTCATTGGTAGTGGAATAATGGTAGTCATTGGTAGTGGAATAATGGTAGTCATTGGTAGTGGAATAGTGGTAGTCATTGGTAGTGGGATACTGGTAGTCATTGGTAGGAGAATAGTGGTAGTCATTGGTAGTGGAATAGTGGTAGTCATTGGTAGGAGAATAGTGGTAGTCATTGGTAGTGGGATAGTGGTAGTCATTGGTAATAGAATAGTGGTAGTCATTGATAGTGGAATAATGGTAGTCATTGGTAGTAGAATAGTGGCAGTCATTGGTAGTGGAATAATGGTAGTCATTGGTAGTGGGATAGTGGTAATCATTGGTAGTGAGATAGTGATGGTTATTGGTAGTGGGACAGTGGTAGTCATTGGTAGGAGAATAGTGGTAGTGGAATAGTGGTAGTCATTGGTAGTGGGATAGTGGTAGTCATTGGTAGTGGGATAGTGGTAGTCATTGGTAGTGGGATAGTGGTAGTCATTGGTAGTGGGATAGTGGTAGTCATTGGTAGTGGGATAGTGGTAATCATTGGTAGTGGGATAGTGGTAGTCATTGGTAGTGGGATAGTGGTAGTCATTGGTAGTGGGATAGTGGTAGTCATTGGTAGTGGGATAGTGGTAGTCATTGGTAGTGGGATAGTGGTAGTCATTGGTAGTGGGATAGTGGTAGTCATTGGTAGTGGGATAGTGGTAGTCATTGGTAGTGAAATAGTGGTGGGCGCTGGTAATGGGAAGTAGGATAGTGGTGGTGGTGGAGGATAGGATGGGAATAAGTAAGTACTGGAGGGGGAGGGACTGATAAGTTATCACACACAGGACTAGTAAGTCACATGTGACCTGGTATGGGACTGACGTCACACTTCACACGCATATCTCATTTCCTATTTCTAGTTACAACATAGTTATGTTCTTGGTATTGTCTTTTTTTCCTAATTCAAGTTCGCCATGGTAGTTGGTTATTAGTGTTGAAGAGGAGTAGGTATAAGGAGAGCTGGATTGGTAAATGGAGGGAGAATGGGTGATAGGGAGGTGGTTTATTATTACTGTATGTAGTTAATGGTTTTTAGTCGAGTGCTGGCCCTTTTGAGTTACTTCCCCTTCCCCATGTTTCTGTGGCTGCTTTTGTTTCCTGTATTCCCTTCTATACCGAGCCTTATATAGAAATATTTTTACATACCTATTTGATTGTCTGAGACTTCATGTTAGCACCTGATCCAAAAATATATTTAACTGGGCCTCGACATTTTGTTTCGTACAGTCGTACTATTGGAAAAATGTGAGCTTGTATTTTTCCTGCCTTTATTTTTTGCAACAGTTAACAATACTTCTATCACCTTTATCTTCATTTTTTTTTCTCGCTTTCCCTTGCTGCCCTAACAGTCCAAAAATCAGTCTGACTTCGGTATTGCGTCTGTTTACAACAGCTTCCTTAACATGTCTTATTCTTGTTTGTCTCCATCTCATTTGCTTTCATTATCTTCAAGATTTCGTTCTCCTCCTGTTCCAACTTACTTTTTTTCGAGTCATCTTCCCTTTAGTAATTATACTTACGTGTACCTGTACCTAAATAAACTTACACCCTAGTCATATCTTCCAGCTTTTTCGTTTTCCCTTTTAGTTGACTCTACCTATTTGTAATTATGTATTTTAAGTTACAGCACCAGAAATGTGTTCATGATGTCCGTTTTCTGTATTAATTTACCGTAATTTTAATTTTAAGTGATTGTGGTAGTTACAATCATCTGCATTATCGCATTCCATTTCCTACCACTTTTTAAGACAACTTGTCTAGTATCCTTTCTCCTCAGTTTACACCTATACACTACTTAAGTCATGGATGTCGCAGTTTTAAAGTGGGTAGTGAAGTACCTCTCGGCATATATATATTCACTGAGATAACACGCAGGCTATCCAGAGAAATAACAACTCCAGTATATGCTGGAGTGAAACCTTTCGAACTCCCTTAGTTGATGAACCCGTGACGATATTCTCGTTGCAATTGCAACTTGTATACCTACTACCAATTCAGTCATGTACCTATATATGTGTTATATCTATGTGACTCTGATGGGCTAGTATTATACCCCTTCAAGAATTTTCTATTATTACACATTTTTTAAATTTCAACAAAGTGGTTGGGCCACTTACCTTTTATATCCTACCTCACTCCCCCCTCCTACCCTTTTCCAATATTTCTATCCTTACCCATCCTTCTTCCTTACCCATCTTACCAAAGACTCTGGTCATAAGAAGTGAAGAAGTCTCCCAGCTCAGGTTGACAATTTCATCACCATGTATGAAGCCCATCCTCCGTGATGGAGTATGACAGGGAAGCATAGCTAGCTTTGTTTCCACTGCGTAGCTGTCATATAGAGTAGTATAGCCACTGTGTAACCACCATATTTTTTGTAATAAAGTACATACCAGTGGTACACATGCCTTGCTGGCTGTTTTGGTATATAAACATCAAATGTAATATGATGGAAACCTAGTCTTTGGAAGACAAAAATCAGAAAATTAAGCACTTTTGACCTGCATCAGAATATATTTCACTTTTTTCTCACTAAGTGGGGTACCTTGATTTTCGTGAAGAGCTCTTGATTTCAAGCATTTAGCCGTTCCAAATCATCATTCTGTTGTGAAGACCTTTACAAGGGAGGATGTGAGTGAGTGGTTCATACCGCTGCTGTTGCATCATGTTCACTGCCTGGTCCATCCGGTTATTACTGATGTCATTTTTAATATTTCATGGTATTGCAGAGAGCAAAGGAAGCCTCATAGCTTTATGGTGGGGGATAAAATGTTAATGTTAATGTGTGTTATGGCGCGTCGCCTGCTCTGCTGATGTGATGGTGATATTATCATCTCAATATGATCTAGATGATGACTAGTAAATTTTTAAAATCTCATAAAAAGAAACTACAGACAGGCAGACGACTTACCACCTGACTGGTACCTGAAATGAAGGCCAAGAGATAAGTAATATTACGAAATAACACGGGAATACAAGTTGAAGTTTGTAACCTCTCGACTTACATGTTCGTTAGTAAGTTTATTCAAGTATACACAAATACAGTTACATAGATTATCATACATAGCAGCATATGTGTAGAGAACCTAGGATAACCCAAAAAAGTCAACGTGACTTATTTCCATTGGGGTCCTTTGGACAAACCAGAAATCCTATTTTTCACACTAATATGACAGTGGTAGTACCTTCTGGGCGGTGAATGTATGTAAGATTTACCTGTCATTTTGCATGTTCATGATATAGAAAGACCAGCAATATTATCATTGCTAGTGGTAGAAACATGTAGCTTCCGATGCTAGCATACAACCTTCTTTCATAGTGCACTAACACAAGACATTGCAATTCTTTGTTCAAAGTTTTAAGTGCATCAGAGTTAAAGTGGCCGTGTGTGTGTGTGTGTGTGTGTGTGTGTGTGTGTGTGTGTGTGTGTGTGTGTGTGTGTGTGTGTGTGTGTGTGTGAGTGAGTGAGTGTACTCACCTAGTTGTGGTTGCAGGGGTCGATTCATAGCTCCTGGCCCCTCCTCTTCACTGATTGATGCTAGGTCCTCCCTCTCCCTGCTCCATGAGCTTTTTCAAACCTAGTCTTAAAACTGTGCATGGTTCCCGCCTCCACTACGTTTGTGTACTCACCTATTTGTGGTTGCAGGGGTCGAAACATAGCTCCTGGCCCCGCCAGAAGCTCAGTCTCGTGTGTGTGTACTCGTATATAATTGCAGGGGTCTGTTCACATCTCTGTGTGCAACAGTACACATTCAACATTAACTTTTATTCAAGATTTGTATTTTCAGCATAAAAATGTATGTGAGTGACTTTACTGAATTAGTGAAGTAACATTAAAAGAGTGATTAATAAAGACTCATATTAATAAAGTGAATTGTTGAAGTTACATTTGAGATTGAACAATAAAAAACAGAGGTGTAGTAGAGGAGGTGGCCAGCAGCCGCCATGGGCCAGGACGACACAAAGGAGTATGGTGAGTGTTTTACTTGATCTCTGTATGTCTTATTCTTCACCACCATTCCTGCCACCACTATAAAACTAGTTCACAACACTACTACCAACTCCCACCCACCAAAGTATCACCATCACAGTACTATCACCACTATCCCCAACCATAACCACCACCCACATCACTACTCGTCAGTCCCTAATATAAGGCTTATAGCAAACTCAGCCAGCTATACATATTTTGATACACTCAGGTACAGAAGTCGGTAATGCATTTTGAGATATACAACTCGATATACCTTGTAACTTTGTTGGTAAAATGGTACCGGAGCAAAAATGTGGCGATGCAGAATGTACTAACGTGTGAAATTGAGATGGTGAGGGAGTGGGAAGTAGAGGAGGAAGTGGGGGGAGGGAGGGAGTGGGAACGAAGGATGGAGAGAGAGGGGTGTGGGAGGGAAGAGGATCACGAGGAGGTTGCTGGGTACCATGGTGGTAAGCGGTCCCAGCTGCTCTCCATGTTGGCAATATGCTCGACCTTGAGTATTAGGTGTGGCAACAACACACACGTGATGAGCAAAGCTGAGTCATAGCTCAATGGTAGAGCGTTTACCTCGCAACCGAAAGGACATGAGTTCGATCATCGAGCGAGACGTATTGGCAAGTCTCCTCCATCCACTTGTCCCTGTACTCCTAGCAGTAAATAGGTACCTAGACGTTAGGCTACTGTTGTAGGTCGCATCTGTAAATACAGCTATTTTTTTTCTTCTCTTTTTTCTTTTTTATATACAAAAGTCTGTTTACATTTCAACACTGAACAAGTACCTCGCAAGAAATAAATCCAGATAAAGTTTCACTTGTGGACTATTATCAACGTCATCTACTGATGATAGTTCTGAACGGACAGAAACTGATGAGTATGAATTATCCCAGCTACGGTGTCGCGACTTCTGTTCTGCTACTCAACACGGGTACTAATATGTCCCCAAAACACTGTAAACACACATTATACTCGTAGACAGATGAGAATAGGTATGATAGGGATAACATAAGCCAGGAGTAGATTAGATTTAGATTTTGCCACCGAAGTGGCTAGTTTATTGTGCACCCCATATCCATCCTGTGGACGGTAGCGCGAGAGCATGTGGATACACAAAAGGCCTAGGAACTAGGCCCCAAAGGGTTAACAGGAATACATATGGATTTATATCTACATATCTATAGTTCACTTATCTGTTACAAGCAAATTTAGGAAATTTGCTTAGTATATTTGGTATCTTATTTTCATTAATAAGATATCTTGACATGTCACATAGGTTATTATACTGTCTGTCTCTGTATTCCTCAATAAGTGGACAATTAAGCACATAGTGTTCAAGAGAGTGACCATATGCCTGATCACATAATTTACATTTAGTTTGATCATCATCTGTCTCCCAAACTGCCAGAAGTACTTGTAACCAAGCCTAAGCCTGGCCACTACAACATCAGTCAGTCTGTTCACATTGCACGTTGCTCCATAAATATACTTATCTACGTTCATGTTATCATAGTGGGTTATAGATCTACTCAGGCTTCTAACTGCATTCCTATAACAATCATCTTCATTATTTACTTCTCTCCTAATATTATTCCTAATGCTAGACACAGTTATACCAAAGTTATATTCTACGTTCTCCTTCTGGATACTCTTCTTGGCTAACATATCAACTTTATCATGAAGGAGTAATCCAATGTGTGATGGGATCCATAGCAATTGTACATTAATTCCTTTGTCCCTAATTTTTGAGTATCTATACCTGGCTTCCCCAATGAGCATGTTGTTGGAGTCATTATATGAGCCAAGAGCCTTCAATGATGACATAGAATCAGTAATGATGATAGAGTCAAGCTCAGTGTCATAGGTTAGCTTTAGCGCCATTAGGATTGCAAACAATTCAGTTTGCAGTGTAGACGCCCAGTTGTTAATTCTTATGCCTAACTCAACAAATTTATTATCGTTCTTAACTAGGGAGGTGGCAACAAGAGCAGATGCAGCCCTGCCAGAAGACTCCTGTTTAGATCCATCAGTGTATATAACTTGTGATAACTTATTACTACCAGCTAGGCGAAAAATTTCTTCTTGAGCAGTTGCTCTAACAAGAGATTTAAGGAAGGGATTACTAGCAATGAGCTTCTTGGGAGGGACTTGTAGGTATGTGATATTAAATGAACACATCTTCCATGGAGGGGTGAAATGCTCTTGTTGCCTACAGTGATACAGTTCATGCAGGTTATAAAACAATGCAATTGCACGTTTTCACAATCCATTTAGATCTGTGTGTATTTACCTCTAGACACTTGGTAAGATTCACTGTGACAGTGTCTGGTTCGTTTCTCAACATTCTAATACCGAGTACAGTGTTAATTTCAACAATCCTATCACTGATACTAGAAATACCAAGCTCCTTCCTCATGTTAAGAACTTTTGTAGATCTGGGACAGCCAAGAATAGTCCTGAGAGCTTCATTTTGCATTAACTCCAAGGGTCGGAGGGAACTTTCTCTAGCTAATATCAACATGGGAGCAGCATAATCAATTAAGGACCTAACATAGGCTATGTACATCATTCTCACGATTCTCACATTAGCACCATAGTTGGGATTGTAGCCAGCAACAGCTTTGAGAGCATTTAGCCTAGCTTTACATTTCTTGTTTAGTTGTGGTATAGTGGATTTGTTAAAGGGTACATCTACACCAAGATATCTGTAAGTTTTAACGTAGCTAATGATTTCACCCTGCAAATAGATGGGTGGGGGATGTCGTTTGCTTGTTAATATCTTTGTTTTAGAGGAAGATATTATGAGGCCTAGTCGATTACAAATTGCTTGAACTTCATTAAGAATGGTATTCATCTTCTTATGCCCTGTTGTATGGATCATGATATCAGCATAGCTTATAGCTATATGTTTAGGTGAGGCAGATAGAGCATTTAGGAGAGCATTAATCAGAATATTAAATAGCATGGGACTAAGAACTCCTCCCTGCGGTGTACTTAAAGACATTTCTTTAGAATCACTTCTGAAGCCTTGGTAAAGGACAGAGGATACTCTATTTGACAGGTATCCTATTATCCAGCAGAGTAAGCTGCCACCAATATTCATTTTGGCTAGTTCATGTAGTATAACGGTTCTGTTTGCAATATCAAATGCAGATTTTAGATCAAGAAAAGTGGTAAAACTAGTAGAGGTGTGTGCAGTGAGAAAGGTGGAAATACAGTCCTGCACACTTTTACCTTTCATGAACCCATAGAGGTAGGGGGAAAGTTGATGTCTGATTCTGTAGTACAATCTGTTAAGCATCATTCTTTCAAAAGTTTTGCAAAGACAACTAGTTAAGGAGATCGGCCTAAATGTATCAGGCTGTTGGGGCTTAGGGATAGGCACAATGAGACTATTGGTCCAGGAAGTAGGAAGAACGCCCTCAATGTAACTGAGATTATACAGTGCCAACAAAGGGTTATCAGGCACGTGCCTTAGAGTTCTGAGAATATCATAGGTTATACCATCCTCTCCAGGAGCAGTTGATCGACCTTTGGTTAATGCATTATCTAATTCATACTCGGTAAAGAGGCAATCACTCTCATCAATATTTTGACTCATAAAATTAATCAGTTTCAACATTTCTTCAGAAGTACTCTCTAAATTTTTTCTAATATGAGATGGAAGGCTTTCATGCCTGGATGTTTTGGACCAGTCATTTATGAGGTCATTTGCTTTTTCAAGAGGAAAGGGATGAGCAACATTGCCAGTCTTTTTCCTGGTTATTTTATTTATACCTTTCCAAGCCAAACTCAAAGGGGTGGACCTATTTAATCCACTAACAAACTGTTCCCATTCCTGTTGCCTAAGTTCTTCCTTTCTATTCCTTGCATTTGTTAGTGCAGCTTGGAACGTTCTGAGCAGGTCTGGGGTTCTACATTCACGGTATGCTTTACCAATCCTCCTAGCTGCATGTGTTAGATTGCGCAGCTGTGGATCATTATAGTATTTACATTGGTTTTTATTGTTATTTATAGTGGAGGGTCTTTGTTTCCTATTCCTGCCCACTTGATCTGTGAGAACACTCTCAATAGTGGTAATTAAATCATCATTAAATTTTTGTGTGCCAGTGGGCTCGTAATTCTTATACCATTGATCCAAGTGGTTAATAAAGTTGTCTCTGTGTTCTGGTTTGAGAATAAGTTTCCTCCTTCTGTATTTAGCTCCTTGATTGCTGGAGATGTGATCAAGATTGACAGTTGTTAGTCTTGGGAAGTGATCAGATAGAAGATCATCAACTATGACAGAGTCATGCATCGTATATGATGTATTAAATCCAAGACACAGATCTAGTATGCCACCATATATGTGAGTAGGCTCAGTAGTGCCCACAATTCGAACATTATCATGCTCATTCAGCAATCTCACTAGTTTAGTTCCATTGGTGTTTGTAATAGACCCACCAATATTCTTATGTCTGGCATTAAAATCTCCAAGAATGATGGTAGGTTCACTATTGATGCGATCTGGTAAAGCATCAGGTCGAAGCTGGTTCGCTGGGGCATAGAGATTAAAAATGTTTATGGAAAAATCGCCTGCATATACTTTGACACCATGATACTGCATGTTAACTTGACTCTGCAAGGAAAGGAGTGAATGCGGCAAGTTCTTTCTGACATATATCACACAACAGTTGGTTGACCTTAGGTTATAAGCTGCATATCCAGGCAAGTTTGGTGGAGGTGCTCCATCTTTCAATCTACATTCCTGCAAACAGATGACATCAATATTCTTGGTTGCACTAATATGATGTAAGTCAGGCAACCGCTTCCTGATGGAAGCAATGTTCCATGAAAAGATTTGTAATGTATCCATTGTAGTGAGTTATTACAATCTCTTGCTCATAAGATGGTAAAACTATTGTGCTTTGACTGCAGTGTGCAGATACTTAAGAGCAAATAGCATAGTTTGTACGTCTTTATCTTCAGAACCTTTATTTTTAAGCATTTTTCGGCATTTTGGCAGCCAGTTATGAGGCAAGTTTTGAAGGCAAGAGTTATGGGCTTCTTTCTCACAAATTACTGGAAGCTGAACGGAGATTGCTGCACTTTTGACATCATCACCATGCTCAAGAGTATCATCCTGATTACATATATTTATTAAACTTGTCAGGATCTGTTCAAGATGCTCAATTTTTTTCTGGAAATTTGTTATAATATGAGGAAGGTCAGGCGAATCCAATGCCTCTCCGGAGGATGGCACTTCTGGGTTAGTGCTTCCTTTAACACCTATCACCTTAACAGGTACCATGGTTACATTAGTGTTCTCTGTTTCATCATTCATTGCAGGTAGGTCCTGTGCATCTGACTCATCTCCAATTTCCAGGGAGGTTACCTGTGTGGTGTCCGTCTGACTGTTGTAGTTGTGTGTATTGGGAGAAATGACAAACTCATCCCCATATTCAGGTGTAGCCATAGGTATCTGTAGTGGCAGACCAGTAGTTCCATATGTGCTAGCAGGGATGGCTAGCTCCTCCACAGCTGGTGTGTGTGATGGCATTCTGGTATCACCAGAATTGTTTGCAGTGAGGTGGGGTTCTTGTACACTTTGCAGAGGTTCAGTCTCAGATCTGGCTGTGGTAGACTGGATGGCCCCATCCTCAGTTACCATTAAAGGACTGTTATCAGGTTTACATCGAAGGTTGTTTGGGTTCTGACTGCAGTCCTTGTGGGAAACTGTAACCCCAACTTCTTTACAGTTAATACACTTAAATTTTTGGCTGTCAGGGCCTACTGTGCATTCTCTAGTGGAATGTTTCCCAGCACACTTGCCACACCAAGAATGTAGTATTCCACAGTCTACTGCAACATGGCCATAGTGCTGGCATTTGTAACACCTACGTTTAGGGGGTAGGTACACTTCGATGTTTAGGAAACGTAAACCATGCACCCAGATATTCTGGGGGAGGGGCACAGGACCTACCCAACTGGCAATAATTTGGTATTTTCCTTTAAGTCTTTTAGGCTTGATGATATGCTCACTTAGAGTCAGATGGGATGGGTCCATGCAGAGAGGGTATCCAAAGAGCCAGGAGTGAAAGGCAATAGTGACCAGTTTTGACAGGCGGTGTAAGCTGAGACTGGACTCCTGGAACCACAAATTGTTGAGTACACACATACAGAGAGACGAGACACACACAGAGGGACTAGGAGCTGTGAATCGACCCCAGCAACCACATAGGTGAGTACACACGTCATAGGGAGTCAGGAAATACTTCACTCTCATGGTGGTTAGGAAGTGACCAATTGAGCGGTAGGACCACGAGGTGAGTTTCAGCACCCGCAGCCACATTTAAATCAGAATAGCTAAAACTTTATACAGCCAAGTGAATGTAGTCCGGTGAGTACAAATAGGTCAATAAAACCAGTTGAATGCAGAGTCAAGGGACCTGGGGGTCAACGCCCCGCGGCCTGGTCCTTGACTGGGTCTCAAGAGATTATTCCACACTAATTCCATTATTATTATTGTGAAAGCTAAACCCATGTGAGGTTATTCAACACAAGGAATTGTAAAGCCTCGAGCCTCCGTACGCTAATCAAGTCAAAGTTCTTTGCTGTTTAGGCTGTTGGTAATTGCAACATAAATCACGTCAGAACTTTCCTGCTAGCCACTTTAAGTTCCTCACGCCAGTGAGAAGGGTCTTGCTGCGAGGAATCTGACTTATCCTCCCCTTCCTTGGATTGAACCTGATTGCCTCTTATTTCCCCAAGGCGCTTTATGACCCCTGTGAATTTAGCATTTCCTCTGTACTTAAATATAATGATTTACAAATCTAAAATAATTTTATTTACTAGAATTACATAGTATTGATTGAGGTTTCGGATGTTACTGTGTATCCTTCATCCCATCCTTAGGGCTAAATACCAGCATCCTCAAAATTGGAGGCGTGCGGGTGTACTAATGGGATTGGTGGCCTTGGTGTGCCCCAACAAGCCTGGCATTAATGCACGTTATAGCCGCTCTCAGTCTCTTTCTGGCTGCCACGCTGAACATTGGTGGTCCCAGCTCAGAGCCTTGACACACGCCACACACTGCCTCCCTCTTAAACTTATTTACTCTTCCCACCTCACCGTTATATTTATTACGCATGAAATATAACCCGTTGCTCTGTTATTTAAACGTTGTGATCCAAGCGGGTAAAAGTTGCGTGTGTGAATTCTGGAGGCAGGCTGTGATACAGGGTTATCCTGTCATCTTGTGAAACAAGATATCAGGTTATCCAATACATTGTTATGCTGTGGTAAAGCTAGTGACGCAGTACAATGGGCCGGAGAACGAAAAGTGAGTATTGTCTGTCTTATTCTGACGTATCTCATTAAGGGGAGGGATTCTGACGTATCATGAAGGGGAGGGATTCTGACGTATCTCATTAAGGGGAGGGATTTTGACGTATCATTAAAGGGGGGATTCTGGCTTATCTCATTAAGGGGAGGGATTCTGACGTATCTCATTAAGGGGAGGGATTCTGACTTATTAAGGGAGGGATTCTGACGTATCTCATTAAGGGAGGGATTTTGACGTATCTCATTAAGGGGAGGGATTTTGACGTATCATTAAGGGGAGGGATTCTGGCTTATCTCATTAAGGGGAGGGATTCTGACGTATCTCATTAAGGAGAGGGATTCTGACGTATCTCATTAAGGGGAGGGATTCTGACGTATCTCATTAAGGGGAGGGATTCTGACGTATCTCATTAAGGGGAGGGATTCTGACGTATCTCATTAAGGGGAGGGATTCTGACGTATCTCATTAAGGGGAGGGATTCTGACGTATCTAATTAAGGGGAGGGAGGTGCCAGGATGATTCTGGTGGGCTTCTAATAACAGGAACTGGAATTACCCTCTTATTTGGATTAAATATTATCTACCATTCCCTAGGTGCTGTATGACCCTACGGGTCTAATGACCTTGAAGCTGCTGTAAGTGCCTGTGTTTATATCAAGTAGATTACAACTGTATTGTACAGCTACCTTGGCTTGTGTGACATTCTAGAAAAAACAAAAACTTGGTGTACCTATCACAAAAATTGGTTTTACTGTTATAATACATCATGAAGGGTGATATTTATTATACTGTCACGTAGTAGGTTGCGGAATTTATTTACTTAGTAAACCTCATCCCTTCCTATAACTTGCCATAGATTTAGACTCCTAAATTATACTTGTCGGTATTGTATATGATCACTGATATAATCAATATGTGGGGCTGTTATATCACGTGTAGTTAAACACTTGTGCAACAGTTTGGTATCTTGATTGTTGAAACGTTTCGCCTACAAAGTAGGCTGTCAGTGTTAGGTAAAAGGACACAAGTGCAACTCATGTGACATTTTATTGTGGCAGCGTTTTTGCTCTCCAGGAACTTTATCAAGCTGTTAGAGGCAGCAGCAGGTGTAGTACCGAAGTAAAGATGTTCCTTCCTTAAGTGAATGTGACCTGACCTGACTAGGTTGGGTGCATTGGCTTAAGCCGGCAAGAGACTTGGACCTGCCTCGCATGGGTCAGTAGGCCTGCTGCAGTGTTTCTTCTTTCTTATGTAACGAGTCCATCAAACCTCGCTACTACACCTGTTCCCTCTGTATTTGACTGAAGAAGCCTACTGTGTAGGCGAAACGTTTCAACAATAAAGATACCCGACTGCTGCACATGTCTTACTCGTCAACTTGTTATTTTATATAATTTTCAACATATATCACATACACACACACATCTGTTCCTGGATATTCCTCTAGATATACCCATCCTTGACGCTGGTGAGGGGCTCTTGATCTAGGGAATTGGATCTATGCTCCAGTTTTCTGAATACCTTCCACATCCCCCCCAGTCACTGTATAACACTACGGGTTTAGCGCTTCCCCCTTGATTATAATAATCGTGTAGGTATCTTCTGGTTGCATGTGGCTGCAGTTCTGAATTAACACAGTGAACAGGTACATGACAGGTAGGGTCATCAGTGATGCCGTACAACGCCCATGGATGTGTCTTTGGAATTATATTCATACAATATCGGTTTAGCACTTAAATTTCGAAATCAATAGACAAATGCAAGCTTTTTATATGCGGACCCAGTCGCTGACCCATGATTGGGGGGTCTTTCTCAAGCCCCCAACCAGTCTCATTTGTCCAGCCTATTTTTTTTTTTAAGCTTCAGTGACTACTTGGCAGAGTATTTAATTAATAAACGTGACGTTTATTTTAATTTCCAAGGATCTGAAGTTTGGACGTATCTACATTAAACTGCATTTGCCATTTTTCAGACGACATAGTTTGTCCAAATATTTCTGTAGTTCAGTGTTATCTTCCTCTGAATTTTGTATATGACCTATTTTTGTGCCTTCCTCGAATCTACTCCGTCAAGATTATTAATGTAGTTTATAAATCATACGAGGCCCAAAACATCCTTGTGGAACGCAACTTGTGACTTATCCTTTCTGATACTCCCCCTATTTATGCAAATTACTTTCTGTTAGTCAGCCATCCCTCGACCTCTGAGAATTAGATATTAGAGATTCTGCGACAACATTAGTGAAGTCAGCTGCCTTTGTCTGGCTGCTCCGGACGTCTCCCAATATCCATTCGAGTTTCTTTGTCTCGTCTGGGTCTCTTTGAGGCACCCCCACATAAGAAGGATTATACCTCATATACAGAGGTTGGATAATCCATGAAAACCAAAAGACACTACAGTTTAATGGTATTCCCGTAATCCGCTTTCTGCTAGATATGAGCAAATCTCGTAACACCTACTACCATTCACTTGCCAATAAATATTTATAATTAAGTGTTAATCAATTGTGGATCGCATCCTGGTGAAGAGAACCATAGAACTCACAAAGCTTGGTTGACTTGGGTTTTCCTGAGTTATTCACCCTCTCTGTAATCATGTACATAAATATTCCTTGGTTATTCACTCCACTGTGGGTAATCATCCATATTGAGTTACTCACTCCACTGTGGGCAACCATCTTCATCTCTTATTGAGTTATTCACTCCACTGTGGATAATCATCCACATCTCTTAATGAGTTACTCACTCCACTGTGGGTAATCATCCACATCTCTTATTGAGTTATTCACTCCACTGTGGGTAATCATCCACATCTCTTATTGAGTTACTCACTCCACTGTGGGTAACCATCTTCCTCTCTTATTGAGTTATTCACTCCACTGTGGGTAATCATCCACATCTCTTATTGAGTTACTCACTCCACTGTGGGTAACCATCTTCATCTCTTATTGAGTTATTCGCTCCACTGTGGATAATCATCCACATCTCTTAATGAGTTACTCACTCCACTGTGGGTAATCATCCACATCTCTTAATGAGTTACTCACTCCACTGTGGGTAATCATCCACATCTCTTACTGAGTTATTCACTCCACTGTGGGTAATCATATACATAAATTCTTTTTCTTCTACTGCAGTTACCCTGGGAAAGATGTGACGCACTTCCTTTCATGATAACAAGTTAATGCAGAATATTATTATTATTATTATTATTTATTGTATTTCATTATTAAAATAATTTTCATGGGAAAGCGCTAAACCCACAGGGGTCATTAAGCTCCTGGAGGGAGGTGATCGGATTTGATGCAGAGAAAAGAGGAGAGTAACCACAGTTCCATGGACAAAAGAACCCTTCACCATCATCAGGGCTCCCTCTCCTCTCTTGTCTTGTCTCCTCTCCTTTCTTCTCTCCTCCTCCCCTCTCTCATATCTCCTCCCCTCTCTTATATCTCCTCCCCTCTCTCGTCTCCTCCCCTCTCTCATATCTCCTCCCCTCTCTCATATCTCCTCCCCTCTCTCATATCTCCTCCCCTCTCTCATATCTCCTCCCCTCTCTCATATCTCCTCCCCTCTCTCATATCTCCTCCCCTCTCCTCCCTTGAGGAGGTGATGCCTTTAAAAGTATCCTGGTGTTGGTTTCTTTCCGGAGAGGAAGAGTGCAAAGTCTGTTCATTCATTGGCCTCTTGAAGGGCAGGTTGTGTTTCTTAACATTCCTTCAAGTGTATGTTGTGTTTCTTAACATTCCTTCAAGTGGATGTTGTGTTTCTTAACATTCCTTCAAGTGTATGTTGTGTTTCTTAACATTCCTTCAAGTGTATGTTGTGTTTCTTAACATTCCTTCAAGTGAATGTTGTGTTTCTTAACATTCCTTCAAGTGTATGTTGTTTCTTAACATTCCTTCAAGTGGATGTTGTGTTTCTTAACATTCCTTCAAGTGTATGTTGTGTTTCTTAACATTCCTTCAAGTGTATGTTGTGTTTCTTAACATTCCTTCAAGTGAATGTTGTGTTTCTTAACATTCCTTCAAGTGTATGTTGTGTTTCTTAACATTCCTTCAAGTGAATGTTGTTTCTTAACATTCCTTCAAATGGATGTTGTGTTTCTTAACATTCCTTCAAGTGAATGTTGTGTTTCTTAACATTCCTTGAAGTGGAGGCTGTGTTTAACATTCCTTCAAGTGAATGTTGTGTTTCTTAACATTCCTTCAAGTGGATGTTGTGTTTCTTACATTCCTTCAAGTGAATGTTGTGTTTCTTAACATTCCTTCAAGTGAATGTTGTGTTTCTTAACATTCCTTCAAGTGAATGTTGTGTTTCTTAACATTCCTTGAAGTGGAGGCTGTGTTTCTTAACATTCCTTGAAGTGGAGGCTGTGTTTCTTAACATTCCTTGAAGTGGAGACTGTGTTTCGTAACATTCCTTGAAGTGGAGACTGTGTTTCGTAACATTCCTTGAAGTGGAGACTGTTTCTTAACATTCCTTGAAGTGGAGGCTGTGTTTCTTAACATTCCTTGAAGTGGAGGCTGTGTTTCTTAACATTCCTTGAAGTGGAGGCTGTGTTTCTTAACATTCCTTGAAGTGGAGGCTGTGTTTCTTAACATTCCTTGAAGTGGAGACTGTGTTTCGTAACATTCCTTGAAGTGGAGACTGTTTCTTAACATTCCTTGAAGTGGAGGCTGTGTTTCTTAACATTCCTTGAAGTGGAGGCTGTGTTTCTTAACATTCCTTGAAGTGGAGGCTGTGTTTCTTAACATTCCTTGAAGTGGAGGCTGTGTTTCTTAACATTCCTTGAAGTGGAGACTGTGTTTCGTAACATTCCTTGAAGTGGAGACTGTTTCTTAACATTCCTTGAAGTGGAGACTGTGTTTCTTAACATTCTTTTAAGTGGAGACTGTTTCTTAACATTCTTTGAAGTGGAGGCTGTGTTTCTTAACATTCCTTGAAGTGGAGACTGCGTTTCTTAACATTCCTTGAAGTGGAGACTGTGTTTCTTAACATTCCTTGATTCCTTGAAGTGGAGGTATGCAGATCAAGGAACCTTCCTGGAGGTGAAATAATGTGGAGACAAACTGCAAAAACTTGTAGCAGTCAGAATGTGGTGTTGGGAGGCCAGGCTCTTTAAAGGGGTTGCCTTGATGAAGGTGAAGGTGCGCTTAATGTAAGTAATTTAAGGTTCCCTTTAGCTTCCCCTCTCCTTCCTTGGATCAAACCAGACTTTCTCACATTCCCCAAGTGCTGTAAATTGGTTTATTTAGGCACAGGTACACAGTAGCAGTGTAAATTACCTAGGATAATTTAAAACAGTCAGTGTTTTTTTTCCATTGGGGCCCTTGGAAGTTTAAATATAAATAATAATAATACTCATGTCCCTACTTAACCCTTAAATGGTCCAAACGTATATATACGTTTTTTTAACATCTGAAAATATGTAAAGAAAATGTAGATCTTCTTTTTTGTTTTACATTTGAAAACGTGTAAAAAAACTTTTATGTACATTTTTTTTTTGTTACATTTGAAAATATGTTAAAAAAAGTAGATCTACTTTTGTAGCACTACGAATTTGAACGTTGATCTGTTTGGACCGTTTAAGGGTTAATATTATTATTATTAATAGTAGTAGTATTACTATTGTTATTATTTTTTCTTTCACAGGAGAGTCTATCAAATATGATGCCAGTTTCAAGGGACCTATCAAGAACAGGTCATGTACTGACATTCTGTGTTTGCTGCTGTTTGTGGCATTCCTGGCAGGATGGGGGGTAGTGACAGTCTTTGGTAAGTACATAAACTGATGTAAATTCATCCAGGTTGTGGTGCATATATTGGACTGTGGGTGGCGGGCACTAATAGTTTGATTGATCAGGCCATCAACTAGAAGGCCTGGTCTGGGACTGGGCTGCAGGTTGGTAACCTCTGGAAGTGACTCTAGGTAAACTCCAGGTAAAACTGACAATTTTAATTCTATTCTAGGTTAGGTTTGGTTGGGTAGGGTTACATTAGGTTAGGTTTGGTTGGGTAGAGTTATATTAGGTTAGATTACTTTTGGTTGGGTTACATTAGGTTAGATTACTTTTGGTTGGGTTACATTAGGTTAGATTACTTTTGGTTGGGTTACATTAGGTTGGATTAGGTTAGGTTTAGTTGGGTTACATTACATTAGATGAGGTTGGATTGGGTTACATTATTACCTGGCCTTCTTGGGTTATTAATGTTTGAGCTTAATAATTGTAAAAAATTGCTTTTTCCTCTTTATTGTTCTTCCTTCTTAAGTTAAGCTGGGGTAGGGAACAGAACATATTGAAGGCTTAAGGATACCTTCATTTATCACAAGGCAATAAAATTGACTTAGCCATTGTACTTATGAATTAAATTATTATTCTCATTGACAGCTGCATTGCATGGAGATCCATCACGACTCTTGTACCCGACTGACAGCATGGGTCGAGTGTGTGGCAGAGGAGAACTTCAGAACAAGTCATTCCTCCTGTTTTTTGATCTGACAAGATGTGCCACACCCAAAGTCATTGCAACAGGCTGCCCCACACCACAGGTAGGCTCTTCTTCCATTCTTTTATTTACGAGCAATTTTGTATGTATGTATTTTTAACATGCCAGCCGCCTCCCACAGAGGCAGGGTGACCTGAAAAAGAAACACTTTCACCTTCATTCACTCTATCACTATCTTACCAGAAGCATGCAGATACAACAGTTTAGATGTCCCTCCAAACAGCAAATATCTCAAACCCCTCCTTCAGAGTGCAGGCACTATACAGTGGACCCCCGACTTACGATTAGCTCCCAACTCGAACAATTATGTAAGTGTATTTTTGTAAGTGCTTTTGTAAGTGTATTTTTGGGGGTCTGATACAGACTAATCTAATTTACAATATTCCTTAAGGGAGCAAATTCATTCAGTAACGGCATCCGAACAGCCTTCTAGAACGAATTAATATCGTAAGTCGAGGGTCCACTGTACTTCCCACCTCTAGGACTTAAGTCTGGATAACCAGTTTCCCTGAATTCCTTCACAAAATATTTCCTTGCTCATGCTCCAACAGCTCATCAGGTCCCAAAAACCATTTTGTATGTACTCCTGTAAAAATAAAATCAGTATCTTAAAGCACTGATGTGTTTCTGTATTTAATATATATACAGTAGTTCACCTCAATGAAACAACTTATATAATATTCAATTGGTCATGTTGTATCTGTTGATTAGCTAACTGTCTGCCACTCGCATGTAAATACATTGCAGGTCTGCCTAATTCTGCTAGCTCTTCCATCTCACATGGCAGCTAATCTCTATCTCTGACTGCCTGGCCAAGAAGAATTTTTTAGCTGTATTTCATCTGCTTAGTTTCAGAGCATTTAAAAATGCACCAAATTTTCCTAATACACGCCAACATCTGTTAATTGACTGTTCTGTCTGTCAGAGCACACAGACTCACTTTTGGCTTCTCCTTCAGTGTTCTGACATGCTCATTCTTATGATTTTTTCTCTCTGAGAGTTCTACCTTTAGTGCAGATTCAATATGACTTTTCAACTGAAAGTTATTTATTGCCCCAATAATTACTACCATTTCTCACTTGTACTTTTTTTTTCAACAAACCACCTGTATCCCACAGGCAGGGTGACCCAAGAAGAAAAACAAAAGTTTCTCTTTTTAATTTCAGTATTATATACAGGAGAAGGGGTTTCTAGCCTCTTGTTCCCAGCATTTTAGTCACTTCTTACGACAGGCGTGGCTTACAGAGGAAGAATTCTGTTCCACTTCCCCATGGAGGAAATAAACATGGACAAGAACTAGTAAGAAAAATAGAAAAAAACCCAGAGGGGTGTGTATATATATGCTTGTACATGCATCTGTAGTGTGACCTAAGTGTAAGTAGAAGTAGCAAGACATACCTGAAACCTTTGCATGTTTATGAGACAAAAAAGACACCAACAGTCCTACCATCATGTAAAACAATTACAGGTTTCCATTTTACACTCTCGCTTGGCAGGAAGGTAGTACCTCTCTGGGTGGTTGCTGTCTACCACCCTACTACCTTGGTCTCACTTGTACTAATGCTTAACAAATACACCCCCTTGAAATGTAGTGCTATATAATCAACATTTTGTGAAGGGATTCAGGGAAACTAGTTAGCCAGGCTTCAGTTCTGGAGGTGGGAAGTACAGTGCCTGCATTCTGAAGGAGAGGTTAGAGATATTTGCTGTTTGGAGGAGCATCTGAACTGTCGTATTTGCATGTTTCTGGCAAGACAGTGGTAGTGTGAATGATGGTGAAAGTGTTTCTTTTTTGGGTCACCCTGCTTCTGTGGGAGACAGCCAGCTTGTTAAAAAAGATAACGCAAAGTGCAGTGCTCATAGACAGGTGGGATGGACATGTTCACACTTACCCTTGCTTAACCAGTAGGGACAAGCATACACACATGACACTTGTTAAATTATGCCATATTTTTTTAATTAACACGTTGGCTGTTTCCCACCATGGCAAGGTGACCTCAAAAAAAAGAAGAAACACTTTCATCATTATTCACTCCATCATTGTCTTGCCAGTTATAAAACTGCAACATATCAATACACATCTTATTATAAAGTGTTTTTCCTTTTTTCAAGTCACGCTGCCTCGGTGGGAGACAGCCGGTCTGTTAAAAATAAATACCTAATTAAGATATCAAATATTACACCAGACAATCCACCTAACAAGATGATTACCAGTTATGATAGTTCATGACGTGTTATTTACTCGAATTTGTCTGGGGGCTTGACATTGATC
This sequence comes from Cherax quadricarinatus, assembly GCF_038502225.1. Lineage (NCBI taxonomy): Eukaryota > Metazoa > Arthropoda > Malacostraca > Decapoda > Parastacidae > Cherax > Cherax quadricarinatus. Next base: position 6,966,279 of record NC_091388.1, on the reverse strand, counting down.
GTGTTTGTGGCAGTAAATTGTATTAGAATTGTAAATGACAGGAATTTGGATGTCATTATTAGGTATATTAATTTCTGTGAATATTCACTAATGAAAAGTGGAAATGTTTTATAGATCAGGTAGTGAATGACTGGTCATTAAGAATTTTGACAGTTTTAATTATTGTAAAATTAAACTTAGACAAACAAAACAAAGATAAACCGACAAATTTTATTTCTTTGTGCAGTATAAATATGTAGTTACATGTAATTAAATATTGTTAAGCGCAAAAGAAAGCTATATGCATTTTGGGCAGATTTGGGCACTTCGGACTCGATCAGTTCACGTATTTAACCTCAGCTAGTGGATGAGCATACAAGACGATTAAGCCTAGTTTCAGGCCGGACTGCAATAGTAGAGCATTTGAAAACGGTTGCAGATATCTACACAGTATGTCAAGTAAAGAAATCTTTCTCTTTAAAGAAACCAGCTATATCCCACCAAGGCAGGGTGGCCCAAAAAGTAAAACGAAGTTTCTCCTTTAAAATTTAGTAATACGTACAGTGGTACCCTGAGTTTCAGTCATAATTTGTTCCAGAAGGCTGTTCGAGTGCCGTTACCAAACGAATTTGTTCCCATAAAGAATAACGTAAATTAGATTAGTCCATTTCAGACCACCGAAAATACACTTACAAAAACACAGACAATAATACACTTGCATAATTGTTCGAGTTGGGAGCTGTTCGAAACTCAGGGTACCACTGTATGTAAAGTAGAATGGGTTACTAGCCCCTTGCTCTCAGTAAAGAAATACAGTGGACCCCCGCTTAACGATCACCTCCCAATGTGACCAATTATGTAAGTGTATTTAAGTAAGTGCGTTTGTATGTGTATGTTTGGGGGTCTGAAATGGACTAATGTACTTCACAGTATTCCTTATGGGAACAAATTCGGTCAGTACTGGCACCTGAACATACTTCTGGAATGAAAAAATATCGTTAACCGGGGGTCCACTGTATTTTGATTTATTAACTTTAATTTTTGTTATAGGTGTGTGTAGAAAAATGCCCCACAACGAACTGGTTTTATAATCCTGTGTCTGGGGACGCTGATATGAGGCCATACCTTATCTGTCAAGATGGAGTTAACCCCAAGAATGAGTCAGTAACTGTACAGCAGTTCATTAGTAGTGGCAAATGTGCCTACTACTATGTAGAAAGTGAACCAAGTAAGTTCTTTTATTTTTTACTGTATTTTGTAATTCTTAAAATATACACTTATTGCTGTAATCTTAAAATATACACTTATTGCTGTAGTGAATTTATAAATTGACAGGTGATAGTTTATTCATTCTTAATATGAGTGTAGGTGAAGGGGTCTTGATCCAAAACATTGGAACTGCCCTCTTCTTCAGGTCGAACCTCATTACCTTCCATTCCCCAGGTACTGTAAAACTCTTAGTGCTCTACCCTGAATATAATAATAATAACAATAATATAAATTCACCTCAGACAATAATGTATAGATATACAGGCTGCTCTTGCTAAAGGAGAATTTAGATAACATAAAATAATTAAACAATATGTTTTTGTAATTTTACTGTATCCTAACCATCATTATTATTACATTCAGAGTGAAGGGTTGTAGCCATAGACGGGGTCATACAATGCCAGTATATTTTTAACTAAATCTAATGCCTCCTCATTGAGCTGACCTCTGAGGTGCTTAAGTTTATCTAGGTACAGGTACACATGAGTATAATTATTCTAGGAGACTTTAACTTTAGTCATGTTGATTGGAATTTCTTGACTGGGAGTTTTAGAATCATACGACTTCTTAGAAGTATTTCAGGATTGTTTTTTGAAGCAGTTTGTGACAGAACCTACAAGGGGAAATAACCTACTTGACTTAGTTATGGCAAACAATGAATCCCTTGTTAATAATTTAGAAATTTCAGAGGAACTGGGTGCTAGCGACCACAAATCAAGTACATTTAGCATTGAATGGAAGTACGATAGTAGCGATAACTCAGAAACAGTCCCAGATTTTCGCTTAGCAGATTACGATGGGCTTAGAGAACACTTATCATCTGTTGACTGGGGTAACAAAGAGAGCTATCAATATGACAGTTTTCTGAACACTATACATGCTGCTCAAAGAGCGTTTATCCCATATAAAGAAATTAGATCAAATAGAAATGACCCAAAATGGATGAATAATAGGCTCAAATATCTACTAGGGCATAAGAAAGGAATTTATAGGCGTATCAAAAGAGGTGAGGGGTCATCTTATGAATCAGTATATTGACATTAAGAGGAACATTAAAAAGGGGATAAGAAAAGCTAAAAGGGACTATGAAATTAAAGTTGCTAGGGATTCTAAAACTAACCCAAAAAGTTTTTTCCAGGTCTATAGAACAAAAGTTAGAGATAAGATAGGTCCCCTTAAAAATAACTATGGGCACCTTACTGACAAAGAGAATGAAATGTGCTTGATTTTAAATAATTATTTTCTCTCAGTTTTTACACAGGAAGACACTAACAATATTCCAGTAATTAATTTTTACAGTGGGCTAGAAGAAGATAAATTATGTAACATCACAGTCACTAGTGAGATGGTTGTGAAGCAGATAGACAGACTGAAGCAAAATAAGTCGCCGGGTCCTGATGAGGTTTTTTCAAGGGTTCTTAAGGAATGCAAAATGGAACTCTGTGAACCATTAACTAATATTTTTAATTTATCTCTTCAAACAGGTGTAGTGTCTGATATGTGGAAGATGGCTAATGTAACTCCTATTTTTAAAACAGGGGACAAGTCGTTACCGTCAAATTACCGCCCAATAAGCCTGACCTCAATTGTAGGCAAATTACTAGAGTCAATTATAGCTGAGATTATAAGAAGCCATCTCGATAAGCATAGCTTGATTAATGATACTCAGCATGGATTCACAAGAGGCCGGTCTTGTCTAACTAATTTATTAACTTTCTTCAGTAAAGCTTTTGAGGCTGTTGACCACAATAAAGAATTTGATATTATTTACTTAGATTTTAGTAAGGCTTTTGATAGAGTTCCGCACCATAGACTGTTAAAGAAAGTGGCAGCTCATGGCATTGGGGGAAAAGTGCTCTCGTGGATCGAGTCATGGCTCACTGACAGGAAGCAGAGAGTGTCCATAAATGGGGTTAAATCCGAGTGGGGATCTGTAACAAGTGGCGTTCCACAGGGATCAGTCTTGGGCCCGTTGTTGTTTATAATATATATCAATGATCTTGATGAGGGAATTACTAGTGATATGAGCAAATTCGCCGATGACACAAAGATAGGTAGGATAATTGATTCAAACGTAGATGTTATGGAACTTCAGGAGGATTTAAACAAACTCTATTCTTGGTCAGAAAAGTGGCAGATGCAGTTCAATGTAGATAAATGCAAGGTTCTGAAGCTTGGGAGTGCCCATAACCCTAGTACTTATAAGTTAAATGATGTAGAACTTAGCCATACAGATTGCGAAAAGGACTTGGGGGTTATGGTGAGCAGCAACCTTAAACCAAGACAGCAATGCCTAAGCGTACGTAATAAGGCAAATAGATTACTGGGATTTATATCAAGAAGTGTAAGCAACAGAAGTCCAGAGGTCATACTGCAGCTTTATACATCATTAGTAAGGCCTCACCTAGATTATGCAGCTCAGTTCTGGTCTCCGTATTACAAAATGGACATAAATTCGTTAGAAAACATTCAGCGTAGGATGACTAAATTAATACCTAGCATTAGAAATCTTCCTTATGAAGAAAGACTGAAGACTCTTAAGTTACATTCACTTGTTAGACGAAGAATGAGGGGAGACCTGATCGAAGTGTATAAGTGGAAGATAGGTATTAATAAAGGGGATATTAATAAGGTCTTGAGGATGTCTCTCCAAGAGAGAACCTGCAGTAATGGATTTAAATTAGATAAGTTTAGATTTAGAAAGGACATAGGAAAGTATTGGTTTGGAAATAGGGTAGTTGATGAGTGGAACAGTCTACCTAGTTGGGTTATTGAGGCTGGGACTTTGGGTAGTTTCAAATTTAGGTTGGATAAATACATGAGTGGGAGGGGTTGGATTTGAGTGGGACTTTCACATCAGAGCTTATTTCTTGGGTGGCATTGAAAATTGGGTTGGGCAAATGTTTTGTTAGTGGGATGAATTGTAAAGGACCTGCCTAGTATGGGCCAGCAGGCCTCCTGCAGTGTTCCTCCTTTCTTATGTTCTTATGTTCTTATCATACATAGTAACGTGTGTGTAAATTACCTTGGATAACCTCCCCAAATATAGCCAGACAGAGTGACTTATTTCCATTGGGGCCCTTATATGTGACTGCATGACTACATGAGGTAGACCTCATGGCTTAGTCCATCTGGTGTCTGAACAAGTCTATAAAGCAAATGGTTTAAAAAAACAAGTTGAAGAATTTAAATGCTTTTGCAACACGTGAAAATCTTAGATGTGGAAACTTGTCATATTCCACTATTCATCTCTGTACCAGACTGAGGAATACACTTGGTAAAACATTTCCACATAAAAAAAACCATACCACAGGTGGGGTTAGAACCCGCGATCAGAGAGTCTCAAAGCTCCAGACCAATGCTTTAGTGTTGAGACTCTCTGATCACGGGTTCTAACCCCACTCATGGCATGGTTTGTTTGCAATCATGTCATTGTGATTTTGTGAGTCATTTCCACGTAAAAGGTTCCCAGTTCTTGCAAAAGTGTCTAATTATTCACAACAATAGAGAAGTCACACTCAGCTATATCTCCATCCAAGGAATTAAAGCTACCCTTTGCTTCCTTAGATCAAACTTAATTACTGTTATTTCCTGAGTACATACTCTATAAACCCCTACGTGTTTAGCATTCATTATTATAACAAGAATCATCTATATTTCTTCAAATATTGTTCATTACTGGATTTTTTATAACTTAAACTGATGTCTTTGGATCCTTCTCACAAACTCAGTTAATTGTATTTTGCGGTGGGAGATACAGTATTTTATTGTGATAGAGCATGCAAAATACAGTAGTATAAAAATAAAATACAGTGGACCCCCGCATAACGATTACCTCCGAATGCGACCAATTATGTAAGTGTATTTATGTAAGTGCGTTTGTACGTGTATGTTTGGGGGTCTGAAATGGACTAATCTACTTCACAATATTTCTTATGGGAACAAATTCGGTCAGTACCGGCACCTGAACATACTTCTGGAGTGAAAAAATATCGTTAACTGGGGGTCCACTGTACTGTATGTAAAATTATTTATTTTTTTACATGAATGTATTTTAATAAAAAATGTACTTTGCAGTTTTGTTTTATTGTTTTTTATTGTATGAAAGAGTTTAAATGAAGAACTCTTAACTGAGTTGCTAATTTCCAAGAATTATTTACAGTTGGTCGTCGCTGCATCCCGCGCAATGTTGCAGATCACGCAGAAAATATCATCGCTGCTATTAAAGCTTCATCGTCACTCAGCATATATGACTCATTTGAAATTCTTGAAGCTATTTTAAAGGCTATGAAACATGTGATGCGTTTTGCTAAATTTCAGCAGGTATTCACTTCAGAAGTTTTGCTTTGCTAAATGCACTGAGCTTCAGTATACTAACCCACTTCTGAGACTATCGAATTATGCAAATGCTGTGTCCTTCATTATTGTACTTTCATCTGCTGTATAAAGTATCTGATTTATTGTTTAAAGGAGAAAAGGATACCTAGCACAACATTACTAATATATGGTATACGCCATCAAAGGTAAGAATACGTATTGAAATACTATACATAATATGACATGAACAGATATTAATGAAATAGGTTTTCAACTATGCATAAATGACCCATTTGAAGAAATGGGTTAGCTACAGTGAACTATGGGAAGTGCTGAGAACTAGGGTTGAGACTACTGCAGTACGGGGCTCTGTACTCTCTTATGATTCTATATCCATAACAGCATTCACTATGCTGTGAGTACATACCTGCTGTGAGTACATACCTTCTTAACGAAATAACAGAAAGCTGCTTTGTTCACTGAGTGCCCACTGTGAGTACGTACTCTCTTAATGATAGCAGAAAGCTGCTTTGTTCACTGAGTGCCCACTGTGAGTACGTACTCTCTTAATGATAGCAGAAAGCTGCTTTGTTCACCGAGTGCCCACTACAAGTTCTAGAACAAATAGTACCTTCATGAACAACGACATCACCAAGAGCTTTGTGTCACCAGTCCTCTGACAGATGAACACCTCCTTTAGCCTGGTCACCTGCAATATTTTCTGATTACAAGTGATTTACTTTGTATAAAGGTTATCTTTTCTTCCCAGATTAATTCTTTCTACTGAGAAAATTAAAAGATTTTTTGTAATTGTGGATTAGTAGTAAAATTTGTTTGATATTTAGCTATGTTTATCATAACATTTAAGTAGTGCCATGGACCTGTCAGCTAGTTAATGATGTTACATTAATATGTTTTGTTGTTAATCTCAGTGTTAAATTTAAGTTGATATTCAGTTTTCTAAAGAAGCCGTCATAAATGGGGAATTTCGGTAAAATTATTATGGCTTCTTCAGTCAGATACAGAGGAGGCAGCTGAAGCAATAAAGATGTAATCAGTCCATCACCCTCAAAGACGTAGTTTTGAGGTGGTCAACGTGATGGACTAATTACATCTCCACTACTTCTATTGTGACTCCTCACTCAATAAAGCCCTTTTTTTAATTTTCTTCAGTGACAAATATAGTATTATTATTCATTAAAAAAAATACATTATCTCACTATACTGCCTATGCTTGCACACTGTTGCATCTGCCCACATTCAGTCTGACTCATTTTAATGGTAATTTTTTAGTATGGAGGAAATCACTTCTGATATACATTATTTAGGTATGCATACTGGTCAGAAAGCCCACCGTAAGTCCGAGTCGTCGGTAAATGAGTACGTCGTTAAGTGAGGAGAGGCCGTTTAAGTTTTATTTAACCCTTTGAGGGTCGACAGACCCTCTCCGAAACTCGTTCTCAGGGTCGGCCAAATTTAAAAAAAAAAAAAATTATTTTCTCTTATGAAAAGATAGAGAATCTCTGCCCGATCATAAAGACACCAAAAGTTTGAAATTTGATAGAAAACTTACGGAATTATGCTCTCGCAAAGTTAGCGGTCTCGGCGATGTTTACACATCGGCGATTTTGCCCACTTTGAGCCCCATTTTCGGCCAATTTCACTGTACTAGTCGACAAAAAACATGAATATTTCGCTAGAACTCCATTTTTTCTATCGAATGGGTGCAAGAAACCACCCATTTATGAAATTCAACTATCCAGTACAGTGGTCAGAATTTAGCAATTTTGCCAATTTCACACAAATTTCAAAAGATGCCAATTTCCGAATAGGGTCCAGAATAAACAAGAAAGACATTCCTGGCACTAAAATGACATTTCCTCTAGTCATTAGTCACGTCTCAAGGCCCCTCTTATATTCTTTTGCTTTCCACTTTGAATTTTTATTTTCACAAAAAATATAAGATTTACTGTTATGCAGACTACTGCATTAGTGTAAAAAATGGTATAAATATTATTGGTGCACTTGTGAAAGAATATTAGACTCACCAGTTGACGTGTATTGCACGCTTGGCACGATTTGTTTACTTTTGAAGTTTGTTAAAAATCGAACATTTCTGCTACTTTGAGCTCAATTTCAAGGCACCTTTCATTGTAAAACCAGTCAAAATCATCTCAATTTCTGTGATATGTCTTCCATTCTATAAAATGAGACCAAGAAAACTAGAATACAACAATAAATACCATACGAAAATACACTGCAAAGTCGCTGATTTATTAAAAAAAAATGGTCAAAGTTTTTTTTTTCTCATTATGCACTGTGTGCTGCAGGATTTTTTTTAGACTGTGCACACTGACCACATAGACCCATTCTTTCATATGAAGGCCTACCAGCTTTCTCCCACTAGATTTGAGGCCGCTAGAATTTATGAGTACTAGTACGTCAAAAACCCCTATGCGTAAGACGTACTAGTACGACCAAAACCCTCAAAGGGTTAAGCAGTAAATGAAATCTAAAAATTTAATTTGCTAAAGATTTGGTTAATTAAATTTTTTTAAATAAGTATCATTCTCAAGATTTAAGGCTGGACCTCTCTTGGGCTGAGGACCTTAATAAACTTTGACACCTCTTGGGCTGAAGAACTTAATAAACTTTGACACCTCTTGGGCTGAAGAACTTAATAAACTTTGACACCTCTTGAGCTGAGGACCTTAATAAACTTTGACACCAAGTGTGTCTAGCTTTCTTTTACAGGCAGGTATTTGAAAAGGAAGATGTGAATGAAGGGCTCTTAATCCAAAGATTTAGAGCCACTTTTTCCCCTGGAACAAACCTGATTGCTAAGGCACTGTATGACCCCCTACAGGTTAGGTTAGATAAGGTTCATCAGGAAACACAAGTGTTTCCTGACACGGGTGTTAGTCATATGATGACCTGAAGCTGGAGCTTTTGGTCATCTGACTGAGGCCTTCCATTGGCTTACCCCTCTACTCTTAAAAATTATGGTTATGATTTTAATCAGTGTTCTGACCCCTACAGGTTTAGCAATTCCCCATGAATGAAAAATTAATCAGGAAGCAGAGGTTCTATATTAACTGGAATGAGGTCAGTGTGTAGACTAACATTACAGTATTAATTAATACTGTATACAACTGTATTTTAGTAATTAGAGATTACAGTGCAATATTTGAATACAAATTGTCTTCGTTCTAGTGGCAGGACGTTGTATCCCAAGTGTACAGAAAGGACTTATTTTGTTCAACGGAACACAGATAAGAAACGAAGATAAAGATCTTGTGACGTCAGATATTCTCACTAAGGCATCGATTTTCCTTGGTAAATTCTATAAGGCTACAGAGGTAATAATATATTACTGTGTATTTTTTGTGTGGAGTTGTAGTAATGAATATTTTGGGTTAAATGCTAACATGGAACTGACATTTTCTGTGCATAGTATTCATGATTTTTATTATATAAAATTGATGAAACCTCTGTGGGGAAGTGGAGAAAAATCCTTTCTCTATAAGCACTGCATGTCGTAAGAAGTGACTAAAATGCAGGGAGCAAGGGGCTAGTAACCCCCTCCTTTGAATAAGTTACTAAATGTGAAAAAAAAGCAAGGGGCTTGTAACCCTTGCTGTATAAATTTAAATGTAAAAAGAAGGAAAACCTTCTAAGCTTTTCTCTGTTTTGAGTCACTCTGCCTCGGTGGGAGACAGCCAGTGTATTTAAAAAAATGACAAAAGATTAAATTGTATTAATGATGATATTAAGCACAGCCTCATTACCTGTATTGATATGTATTCATTTGTACTTGTAACAGACTATATAAACTTGAACCTTCAGTGACTTTTGGTTGGACTGTTCAAGTCAGGGAAGGGAGGGTGGTGTCTGGATGCTAGTAAGCAGGTCTTGATCTGAGGAATTAGAGCTACCCTTCCTTTGACCAAGCCTCATTACCTCTAATTTCCCAGTCTCTTTTTTGACCCCCTCTGCACCTAGTGCTTCCCCATGAATATAATAAACAGGCAATAATTTTAATTGGAGGAAGCCACGTTTGAGTATTTTACATCATTTTAATTGTCATACATGTTGGCTTTTAATGTTTATTTTTAATAATGTGGTTTAAGATAATATGGGCAGTTTTTTCTAAACAGTACTATCTTTTGCAATGTTGTATAATTAGTGAATTGTTACAATTAATCTTAAAATCTCAACCTAACAATTTAATTCCACATGATATAAGCAAGTTTTGCCTATCCATGCAAAATGTCTGCTTAAAAAGCAAGGACTAATTATATTTTCAATGGAGTCTGAGTACCTTGATGCTGGTGAAGCGCTTGTGATCCAAGGAAATGACACTATCCTTCCATTTCCCAGACACTGTGGGTTATCTTTCCTCTGGTGATTTTTTTTTTTTTAACACACTGGCCGTCTCTCACTGAGGTAGGGTGACCCAAAAAAGAAACACTTTCACCATCATTCACACTATCACTGTCTTCCCAGAGGCACACAAATACAACAGTTCAGATGTTCCTCCAGTATAAGGATTTAACTGATCAGTTCCATTATAGCATTAACCCTTAAACTGTTCAAACGTAGATCTACGTTTGCACACGTAGCGCTCCGACCTTGATTTTCTCCACAAGAAACAATGTAAAAAAACATAGATCTACATTCGGAGCACTACGCGAGCAAACGTAGATCTATGTTTGGACAGTTTAAGGGTTAATCCTAGACACTGGCTTGTGATTATTTTCTCTTGTTGCATAGTTTTTCGTGTATGTTAGCATTTGTTACTGTAACCTTAGTTATGGATTCATGAATAGCATAGAACAAAAACACACAATACCGTGACTGGAACAATACACAGATAACCTGCATTTAGAAGAGAGAAGTTTAATATGGTATTTTGGTCCCACTAGGACCATTTACAAATCACACTGTGACTTGTAAATGGTCCAAGTCAAACTAAAACATTATACAGTTCTCTCTAATATGCGGGTTTTTTGTGCATGAATAGGTAAAATTGATTGACTAGGCAGTCATGTGTCCATAACTGAAAAATTGTCAAGTCTCTGACTTATAACTGTATCTTTGTTTTTGTTTATACGGGAGGTTCTCAACTTAGTTGTCCCAGGTTACATATGTCTGCACTTGCAAACTTAGGAATTAATTAAGGGGCGAGGGGCTTGGACTTCCAGCAAGCGTGCATGAGCGTGTTAGATAGGAGTGAATGGAGACGAATGGTACTTGGGACCTGACGATCTGTTGGAGTGTGAGCAGGGTAATATTTAGTGAAGGGATTCAGGGAAACCGGTTATTTTCATATAGTCGGACTTGAGTCCTGGAAATGGGAAGTACAGTGCCTGCACTTTGAAGGAGGGGTTTGGGATATTGGCAGTTTGGAGGGATATGTTGTGTATCTTTATACGTATATGCTTCTAAACTGTTGTATTCTGAGCACCTCTGCAAAAGCAGTGATAATGTGTGAGTGTGGTGAAAGTGTTGAATGATGATGAAAGTATTTTCTTTTTGGGGATTTTCTTTCTTTTTTGGGTCACCCTGCCTCAGTGGGAGACGACCGACTTGTTGAAAAAAAAAAAAAAAAACTCTAAGTAAAAAAATAGGAATGCAAGTCATTTGTGAGTTGACAACCTCTTGTAATTATTAAATGTCCATTAAGTTGTGTCTCAAGTTTAAAAATTATTTTCAGTCTTGTAGAATACTCATAAATTTCTATGTGTCGTGAAGGACAGTACAAACACAGTAATCTCTGGCTTTATACGTGTTTGCTGTACGTGCACACTTTTAAGAGTTGCTTGATTTCTATCAGAAATTCTGTTTTACAAATTCACCTTATGCACTCAGCAGTGTAGTTCATAAAATGTATTGAAAAATCCAGTAATTAAGTGATGATGCCTTTATTACATATGAAATGTAATGAAAATTCCACTAAATAAGTGATGCCTTCATTACATATGAATGAAAATTCCATTACTCGAGTGTTACTGCCGTCATTACGTCACTACAGCTGCCATGATTCTGAAACACACCACATAAAGCCACATTTTGTGGTGTGTTTATATAGAGCGTTAATTCTTCTGTGTTCGTAATTTAAATTTATTTTATCATTTGCACTTATACCCATATGTATGTATGTACATGCTGGTATAATCTGCACACACACATGTATACTTACCCTGCATGTGCGCATATTTGCTGATACTGAACTGCATGCACATGTATACATATTTTGCATGTGTACTCAGATGAGTGACACTACCCCTGTAACATTATGCATGCATATGTACAGTACATGTCTGCCTATAATGCATGTGTATTCATACTATGACTGTAACCACATGCATGTGCACACATCTGCATATGCTGTGTGTGTATTGTGGCCTCGGGAAGTGTCCCCGTTTCCAGAGGTGGGGTTATGTAACACAAGAAGGGGTGGAAGATCAGTCTTCCATCCATGTGGGTCAGTCATCGCTAGTGGTGGAAGATCAGTCTTCCATCCATCGCTAGTGGTGGAAAATCCGTCTTCAATCCATGTGGGTCAGTCATCGCTAGTGGTGGAAGATCAATCTTCCATCCATGTGGGTCAGTCATCGCTAGTGGTGGAAGATCAATCTTCCATCCATGTGGGCCAGTCATCGCTAGTGGTGGAAGATCAGTCTTCCATCCATCGCTAGTGGTGGAAGATCCGTCTTCAATCCATGTGGGTCAGTCATCGCTAGTGGTGGAAGATCAGTCTTCCATCCATGTGGGCCAGTCATCGCTAGTGGTGGAAGATCAATCTTCCATCCATGTGGGCCAGTCATCGCTAGTGGTGGAAGATCAGTCTTCCATCCATGTGGGCCAGTCATCGCTAGTGGTGGAAGATCAGTCTTCCATCCATGTGGGCCAGTCATCACTAGTGGTGGGAGATCAATCTTCCATCCATGTGGGCCAGTCATCACTAGTGGTGGAAGATCAGTCTTCCATCCATGTGGGCCAGTCATCGCTAGTGGTGGAAGATCAGTCTTCCATCCATGTGGGCCAGTCATCGCTAGTGGTGGAAGATCAGTCTTCCATCCATGTGGGCCAGTCATTGCTAGTGGTGGAAGATCAGTCTTCCATCCATGTGGGCCAGTCATCACTAGTGGTGGAAGATCAGTCTTCCATCCATGTATGTCAATCATCACTAGTGATGGAGAAGCAATCTTCCATCCATGTCGGTCAGGCATCACCAGTGGGAGATCAATCTTCCATAACTAATCACAGCTAGGATGCTTACAAGCCAGGCTGTTGGTGATTACACTCATTCATTCACCAATGCTTGATCAATACTATACAAGTACTTACTAGTACTAGGTTAATTACTACCAACAAACTGTGGAATAAAAGGCACACATGTTACACTTGGGAAATAAATCCCCCACTGGGGGATTTATAGTCCCCATTAGGTAAAGAATAAAAAGGCACAATACAGTGACTGGAACAATACACAAATAACCCACACATAGGAGAAAGAAATTTATAACTGGTCACATACATTAACTAGTCCTGTGTACGATGTTTCAGTCCAGGTGAGACCGAAACATCGTCATAAATTTCTTTCTCCTATGTGCGGGTTATTTGTGTACTGTATTGTCATTAGATGAAAAGTCTTGTAATAAACTTTGCTATATTTTATTTTATTCCCATAGCAGTGTACACTTTTGTGTATTTTGTGTATTTATTTTATTATTTATTTTATTATTTATTATTTATTTTATTATTTTATTATTTTATTACTTGAGTCCTGGAAATGGGAAGTACAATGCTTGCACTTTAAAGGAGGGGTTTGGGATATTGGCAGTTTGGAGGGATATGTTGTGTATCTTCATACGTATATGCTTCTAAACTGTTGTGTTCTGAGCACCTCTGCAAAAGCAGTGATAATGTGTGAGTGTGGTGAAAGTGTTGAATGATGATGAAAGTATTTTCTTTTTGGGGATTTTCTTTCTTTTTTGGGTCACCCTGCCTCGGTGGGAGACGGCCGACTTGTTGAAAAAAAAAAAAAAATTTTATTAGCATTTCTGCATGAACATTTTCACTTGTATTGCCTCAATTAATTCTTGGTACAGTACTATGGGAATAAAGTCACATATACAAACAAGATATTGAGCATATGTCTTCAATGTACCAGTATGTTAGTATTAATATACCTTTATTGTTACATCAAAAACATATGTACTCAATTGTGCTGTATAGTATACCATAATTTTAATTATATTAAAGTGTATAGTCATGTCACATATGTAAATTATTAGTGTCAATATATAATTTTAAATTATGCATAAATCCAGTGAACTCTGCATAGCAATTAGTTTTTCATACTGCATTGTATATTATTGTTTTTAGATCAATGTTTGGTTCTTTATTTAAAATGTATTAATTATTGAACAGTGAGCATCAGGTACTGTAGTTTATGCAGCTTGCATGGTGTGATGTGGTGTTTATAAAGCTTGCATGGTGTAGTCTATTTATACAGCTTGCATGGTGTGGTCTATTTACATAGCTTGCATGGTGTGGTCTATTTATACAGCTTGCATGGTGTGATGTTCTGTTTATACAGCTTGCATGGTGTGATGTTCTGTTTATACAGCTTGCATAGTGTGGTGTTCTGTTGGTCTTGTTACTGATTCCTACTTTCTGTGTGTTTTATTATGCTTTAACATAAACTCTTTGATACGTGATGCTGAAGGGCTCTTGATTAAAGGAACTGAAGTTGTCCTTCCTTTCCTTGGATCAAATTTGGTTGCATACCATTCCTTAGGTGCTGTACAACCCTTATTAGTTAAGCAGTTTCCCAGTTCCCCATGAATGCAATAATAATAATAATAATAATAATAATAATTTAAGATAAGCTAGTAGTGGTATGCTGATAATAATGGCATATCCACCCTGTGGATGGTAGTGGCTAGTTTATTGTGTACCTCATATCCATCCTGTTCATGGTAGTAGCTAGTTTATTGTGCACCTCATATCCATCCTGTTCATGGTAGCTCAAGAGCATATGTATACACAAAAGGCCTAGGAAGTAGACCCAGAAAGGGATAACAGGAGTACATCTAGATTTATATCCAGAGTTGACTTATCAGATGCCAGCAAATTTAGGAAATTTACTTACATCTGGTATTTTATTATCATTACTTAGATATCTTGACATATCACATAAGTTAATATACTGGATCTCTAAACTCTTCAATAAGTGGACAATATGGCATATATTGATAAAGAAAGTGACCATAGGGCAAGCCACATACTTTGCAGTTGGTTTGATCATCGTCTGTGTGTCTGTCAAACTGCCACAAGTACTCATAACCAAGCCTAAGCCTGGCCACTTGCCACTACAACATCAGTCAGTGTTCACATTGCAAGTAGGTTATAGATCTACTCGGGCTTCTAATTGCATTCCTATAACATTCAGTCTCATTATTTACTTCTCTCTTAATAGTATTCCTAATGTTAGACACACACACACACACCAAGGTTATATTCAACATTTTCCTTCAGTTTTTTTTTTTTTTTTTTTTTTTTTTTTTGGTAACTTGTCAAATTTATTATGAAAAAGCAAACCAGTGTGTGATAGAAGCCATAAGAATTGTACGTTAATTCCTGTTTTCTGGATTTTTGAGTATCTGTACCTGGCTTCTCCAATAAGCATGTTGTTAATCATTATGTGAGTCAAGAGCCTTCAATGATAACAGAATCGGTAATAATCATTGTCAGGCTTAGTGTTATAAGTTAACTTAAGTGCCATTAGGATGACCAACAAATCATTTTGCAGTGTAGACACCCAGTTGTTAATTCTAATGCCTAACTCAACATAGTTGCTATCATTCTTAACTAGGGAGGTGGCAATAAGAGCAGATGCAGCCCTGCCAGTAGACTCCTGCTTAGATTCAACAGTGTATATAACTTGTGAAAAATTATTTTTGAAAGAATTAGAGGTAAGACAGAATGTAGGATTGCGGATGAGCAAGGAGGTTTCAGAGTGGGTAGGGGATGTGTAGATCAAGTGTTTACATTGAAGCATATATGTGAACAGTATTTAGATAAAGGTAGGGAAGTTTTCATTGCATTTATGGATTTAGAAAAGGCATATGATAGAGTGGATAGGGGAGCAATATGGCAGATGTTGCAAGTATATGGAATAGGTGGTAAGTTACTAAATGCTGTAAAGAGCTTTTATGAGGATAGTGAGGCTCAGGTTAGGGTGTGTAGAAGAGAGGGAGAATACTTCCCGGTAAAAGTAGGTCTTAGACAGGGATGTGTAATGTCACCTTGGCTGTTTAATATATTTATAGATGGGGTTGTAAAAGAAGTAAATGCTAGGGTGTTTGGGAGAGGGGTGGAATTAAATTACGAGGAATCGAATACAAAATGGGAATTGACACAGTTACTTTTTGCTGATGATACTGTGCTTATGGGAGATTCTAAAGAAAAATTGCAAAGGTTAGTGGACGAGTTTAGGAGTGTGTGTAAAGGTAGAAAGTTGAAAGTGAGCACAGAAAAGAGTAAGGTGATAAGGGTATCAAATGATTTAGATAAAGAAAAATTGGATATCAAATTGGGGAGGAGGAGTATGGAAGAAGTGAATGTTTTCAGATATTTGGGAGTTGATGTGTCGGCGGGTGGATTTATGAAGGATGAGGTTAATCATAGAATTGATGAGGCAAAAAAAGCGAGTAGTGCGTTGAGGTATATGTGGAGACAAAAAACGTTATCTATGGAGGCAAAGAAGAGAATGTATGAAAGTATATTGGTACCAACACTTGTATGGGTGTGAAGTTTGGGTTGTAAATGCTGCACCGAGGAGACGGTTGGAGGCAGTGGAGATGTCCTGTCTAAGGGCAATGTGTGGTGTAAATATTATGCAAAAAATTCAGGATATTGGCAGTTTGGAGGGATATGATGTGTATCTTAATACGTATATACTCGTAAACTGTTGTATTTCTGAGCACCTCTGCAAAAACAGTGATTATGTGTGAGTGAGGTGAAAATGTTGAATGATGATGAAAGTATTTTCTTTTTGGGGATTTTCTTTCTTTTTGGCCACCCTGCCTTGGTGGGAGACGGCCGACTTGTAAAAAAAAAAAATTATTATTATTATTATTATTATTATTATTGCATGTGTTTCTTTTTATATGCATTCTAATTTTGCATCTTTCTTTTGCATTTTATCATTATTTAATACCACTTACATCCGGTGTAACTTAGTGAAATCAGAAAAAAACTTGAAAAGTTCTTTGTTTTTAGTGTATTTTCCTTAATTTTTTTAAATGTAACTCCTTACATTTCCATTAGTTTTATTTCTAAGTTACAAATTCTACCATGTTCCTAATTTTTTTACATTTTAATTTTAGTTTTTTCAACAAATTGGCCAACTCATACTGAGGTATGGTGACCCATTTATTAAATGTATTTCCTTATTTGCTTTTTAATTATCTTGAAGTTAGATTTTAATTAATAATAAATTTGAGTTTAATAATAAAATATAATTTAGTGTCTCACTAAATGCTCAATTTTTATTAAAATTTATATTACAACAGTGAGTGGTTTTATATATATATTAACTCATTGGCCATTTCCCACCAAGGCAGGGCGACCCGAAAAAGAAAAACTTTCATCATCATTCACTCCATCACTGTCTTGCCAGAGGCATGGTTACACTACAGCTATAAAACTGCAACATTAACACGTCACGTCAGCCATCTCCCAAGTATATTTTGTATTTTTCTATTGTTAGTACTGTATTAGTCCTAGCTCAAGTCTATCCAAAATGCTATGTATAACTATGAACTTTTCTTTGTAAAAAATGTAAAATTGCTAATTTTGAATGTATCTTCTTGGAAAACAAATTATCATTATCAGTCAGAATGTAAATGAAGAGCTATAATGAAAATGGTGACTATTAAATTTTAGTTCTTGAAGCATTAGTTAGACCTGTGTGGGTCATTCTGCACAGTGAGTGGTGGAGGCTTCATCGTCTGCTTACAGATTGCAGTCTGGTCTCTAATCGGTCATGCTGTTAATGACTGCTGATGTATACAAAATGAGGAATAAATATGGTATTGAGCTGTGTATGTTGTCTCTCAGTCAGGTTAAGCACCTTTGGATCTGGCCGGAAAATGGATAAATATAATGCTGTCTTTGACTACATGTAGAGTATTGCAGTAAGTCTACTTCTGACACCATTATACCCTATCATACCATATTTTAATTAAAAGTAATTTTTTTATATTATTTTTTAACACGCTGGCCATCTCCACCGAGGTAAGGTGGCCCGAAAAAGAAACACTTTCACCATGATTCATCCAATCACTGTCTTGCCAGAGGCACGCAGATACGACAGATCAGATGCCCTTCCAAACAGTAAATGTCTATAACCCCCTCCTTTCCATTGCAGACACTGTACTTCCCATCTCCAGGACTCAAGTCCAGCTAACCAGTTTCCCTGAATCCCTTCACAAAATATTACCTTGCTCACACTCCAACAGCTTGTCAGGTCCCAAAAACCGTTTGTTTCCACTCACTCCTGTCAAGCAAGCTCACTACATGTATTAGTTATTAAGTATACTTCTGTATGTAAATACAATAAAATGATATGAATTCCTTTCAAATCTTGATTACTCCAGGTAGCTGAGGGAGTTTTCCAAGACATTAAAACATCATGGTGGGTTTTGCTGTCTGGTTTTGGTGTTGCCATGCTCGTGTCATTCCTTTGGATTATCCTCCTACGGTTTATCTCGGCTATCATGATTTGGTTCTCACTGATTGCCTTTATAGGACTCTCTGGCTTTGGTAAGTACTATACAGATAGGTCTCCATTAGTGTGAATAATGAATCCTGTGAAGTGGGCACATTACAGTAAGTCCTCGACTTACAAACAACGTTGAGAATCTTGTGTATTGTGTATAATATTTTTATCATTTCTCCATCCGTAAGCTATGCGTGTCATAAGAGGCGACTAAAACGCTGGGAACAAGGGGCTAGTAACCCCTCCTGTATACATTACTAAAGCTAAAAAGATAAACTTTTCTTTTTCTTTTTTGGGTCACCCTGCTTTGGTAGGATATAGCCAGGTGGTGAAAGAAAGATTATTATTATACACAAGACAGGTCCCCAATGTGTTCATAAGTTGAAGACTTCTGTATTATGAATATTATACACAATTTAGGAGGTCCCCAATGTATTTGTAAGTCAAGGACTTACTGTATATATTCAGTTTTTGTGTATGATTTGGGGGGAAAAAAAGCTAGCATTAATTAATTTTATATTAAATAAAAATTCACACTAATTGACATGTGACTGTATTACTAAACTATTTTTTTCTTCCTAGATTTTCAAATCCATATAATTCATGTTGTATAATGTATCATATAGTTGGATGGTCGACAGTAACTGTCATTTAGAAGTAGGAGAGACAATGAGGTGACAGGTTGATGACAAAGACACAGGAAACAATGTAATCTTTTATCATAATGTTTCACTCAATGAGAACTGGATTGTTATGACTTGATAAAGCTCTCCTTAAGTTTATTTAGGCACAGGTACACTATAATAAAAGCCTAGTTGATCAAACCCTGATCCACCATGAGGCCTGGTCTCGGACCAGGCCGCGGGGACACTGACCGCTGGAGCCCTCTCAAGGTATACACTGTTTTCTGTCTCTCTCATCAACCATCATTTGGCTTATGTAATAAATCCATATTTTTCAGTATATGTACTGTTTTTTTTCATATTCTTAAAGAGCAATATTGATTTTTTGTATACTGATAAGTTTTGATGCACTTTCAACAGGGGCATACTACACCTTAAACAAGTATCTCACACTACGCAGCGGTATCAACAACTCAACCATGACTGCGGCTGAATATGAGTTTTCCAAGGAAATTAGCCGATTTGCAGAATTGGAAACAACCTGGCTGGTTCTCTTCATAATAACAGTGACCATCTTGGTGGTGTGTCTGTTGGTGCTCATCTTCTTGAGGAAGAGAATCAACATTGCTATTGCTCTTATTGGTCAAGCTAGCAAGTGAGTGGTCTTTACTTGTGATATATATTTTTAACACAGCTGTTTCTCACTAAGGCTGGGTGACCCAATGACAGTGTAACTTTCACCAATAAAAGTGGTGATACAACTAGATCACGATTAGTGCAAATAATGAATCATGCGAAGGGGTGGTATTATTCATATCCGCACTATATTGTTTTGTCTTTTTAGCACATTGCTGTCTCCCACCCAGGCAGGGTGACCTGAAAAACAAGTAATTAAAGTCTTTTGTTCTTTTTACATTTTTTTTTATTAACACACTGGCCGATTCCCACCAAGGCAGGGTGGCCCAAAAAAGAAAAACTTTCACCATCATTCACTCCATCACTGTCTTGCCAGAAGGGTGCTTTACACTACAGGTTTTAAACTGCAACAATAACACCCCTCCTTCAGAGTGCAGGCACTGTACTTCCCATCTCCAGGACTCAGGTCCAGCCTGCTGGTTTCCCTGAATCCCTTCATAAATGTTACTCTGCTCACACTCCAACAGCACGTCAAGTATTAAAAACCATTTGTCTCCATTCACTCCTATCAAACATGCTCATGCATGCCTGCTGGAAGTCCAAGTCTAGGAGAAGGAGTTACTCACCCCTTGCTCCTGGCATTTTAGTCTCCTCTTACGACACACATAGCTGACGGAGGAAGAACTCTTCTTCATTTTTCCATGGAGAGCTATTCAAATTATATATAATTTTTGCACACGATTTGAAGATTTTAGGGAACAAAAACTAGCATTAATCAGTTTCACTCTAAATTAAAACTCGTACTAATCGCGACCTGGCTGTATATGATATAGCTGTCATAAATTTAACATTAATACAATGATATCTGTCTCACTTGGATCGAATATTTATGTATTTGAAATTGTTTATTTATAGCTGTAGGACTAAGCCTGTGGTAGCCCAAATCCAACATTCAATCTTATAAAAAAAGATAAATTTCCAGTGGCTGTAGCACTGACTGCCTTCTCTTGTAGATCGTAGCATTTCAGATCTGACCTAGAAATTTGAAACTTTTAATTGAGAATTCATGGCTTAGTTGGTAGTGCACTCAGCTCACATACTGAGTGTCCTTGGTTCGATACCTAGCTGAGTGGAAACATTGGGCATATTATTTTACAGCTGCTGTCACTATTCACCTAGTAGTAAGTAGGTACTTGGGTGTTAGTCGACTGGTGCGGGTGGCATCCTGGGGGGTAGTAGTATGCCTTAGTCAGGGCTGGGCTTTGAAATGAGCTGAGGTAAGGTAACAGCTCTTAGCCTGTAAAATTGATCCATGTCAAAAAACAAGATGTAGCACTTTATGATGTTTCAGTACCTATAAGAGATTTTTATGAAACAGCTACTCAAAAAGACAACTACACCTACCATCCGGCTTACGACCGAGTTTGGTTCCGAGAAACCGGTCGTAAGTCGAAATGGACGCAAGTTGAACTTTACTACTGAATATCAACATAACATTTTTGTAATGACTCTATTTTATTGTTTTATTTTGGTATTTCATGTTTTACTTTACTTTTTATGCTGTTAGTACTGTATTTTATACTGTAAGGCTTAGGATAAACACTGTGTACAACACAAATAGTTGTTTTTTTTCCCAGAAATTTGGCATAAAAAACACGGTCGTAAGTCGAGTCGTCGTAAGTCGAGCAGGTCGTAAGTCGGATGGTAGGTGTATTGAACGAATGTTGGTCAACAGTTTACTTCTTGAGAATTGACCAAACAATAAATTTTTTAATGAAAACTTTTAAATAATGGAGTTCTATACTATTAATATTCTGACCTAATATATTTTTCTGAATCTTACTGAAATTATTTTAAGGCCTTATACACAGAATTTAATTAATTTATTAATATATTTTTCTGATTCTTATTGAAATTATTTTAAGGCCTTATATACAAAATTTAATTCATTTATTAACAAAGAGATCAGTACTTATTTATTGTATCCAATAATATCACAGTAAACAGGTGATACCACAACATGCAAAATAACCACTGTGAAAAAAAATATTGAATTTTTATATTATCAAGAAACAGTTCCTTGATAATATTAGAATTCATGAAAGCCCTCGGAAATTCACTATTATTTTCACAGTGGTTATTTTGCATATCTACTGTATAAATATTAATTATTTACAGAGATATTATACTACAGCATTACCTTGCTACCAGTATATACAATACAGAACAGTATAGTATATATAATATAGTTGTAGGAATATATTAACCCTTAAACGGTCCAAAGAGATCAACGTTCAAATTCGTAGCTACAAAAGTAGATCTACTTTTTTTTACATATTTTCAAATATAACAAAAAAATGTAGATAAAAGTTTTTTTACACGTTTTCAAATTCTTTCTTCTTTCAACACACCGGCCGTATCCCACCGAGGCGGGGTGGCCCAAAAGGAAAAACAAAGGTTTCTCCTTTCACATTTAGTAATATATACAGGAGAAGGGGTTACTAGCCCCTTGCTCCTGGCATTTTAGTCGCCTCTTACAACACGCATAGCTTACGGAGGAAGAATTCTGTTCCACTTCCCCATGGAGATAAGAGGAAATAAACAAGAACAAGAGCTAGTAAGAAAATAGAAGAAAACCCAGAGGGGTGTGTATATATATGCTTGTACATGTATGTGTAGTGTGACCTAAGTGTAAGCAGAAGTAGCAAGACGTACCTGAAACCTTGCATGTTTATGAGACAGAAAAAACACCAGCCAACCTACCATCGTGTAAAACAATTACAGGCTTACGTTTTACACTCACTTGGCAGGACGGTAGTACCTCCCTGGGAGGTTGCTGTCTACCAACCTACTACCTAGAACGTTTTCAAATGTAAAACAAAAAAGAAGATCTACATTTTTTTACATTCTTTCAGATGTTGAAAAAACGTATATATACGTTTGGACCATTTAAGGGTTAAAATAGCAGTATGTAAAGAGTATGTAAATTTTCAGAGCTGTGGGTGACATCATGTCCACTCTGTTCTTCCCTGTTATACCATACGTGCTGCAGCTAGTGTTCCTTGTGCTCTTCTGCGTGGTTGCTATCCTTCTGGCATCAGCAGGCAAAACTGAATACCGAATAATGTGTTTGGAAGACGGTTGTGGATGTCCAAATGTAAAGGTATGGTTTTCTGTGTTGGTTCAGTACGTTTTGTTTTTCAAATTAATATTACTTGTATGTGTACACACAACATCACACAGTGAATGAATTAGATGAAGAGGTGGTGAAAGCTTCTTTCATTTACATTATTAAGATTATTACATTCTTGGAGAGAGTGCTAAAGCATTGGGGGGGGGGGGGGCATTCAGCACCTTGGAGACTAGAAGGAATTAAGGCTTGGTTCAAGGATTTGGAGCACAGGTTCAGTTGCTTAGATCAAGAGCCCCTCATCATTATCAAGGAACCTCCTTTGAGGGGGTCCTCCATTTTCGGCTTTAAGAGTACTGTAGACATGACAGAGCCTGGGAGGTTAGACTTCGGGTACTGTAGATATGACAGCCTGGAGGGTTAGACTCGAGTACTGTAGATATGACAGCCTGGAGGGTTAGACTCGAGTACTGTAGATATGACAACCTGGAGGGTTAGACTCGAGTACTGTAGATATGACAGCCTGGAGGGTTAGACTTGAGTACTGTAGATATGACAGCCTGGAGGGTTAGACTCGAGTACTGTAGATATGACAGCCTGGAGGGTTAGACTCGAGTACTGTAGATATGACAGCCTGGAGGGTTAGACTTGAGTACTGTAGATATGACAGCCTGGAGGGTTAGACTTGAGTACTGTAGATATGACAGCCTGGAGGGTTAGACTCGAGTACTGTAGATATGACAGCCTGGAAGGTTAGACTTGAGTACTGTAGATATGACAGCCTTGGAGATTAAGTTCAAGTACATACTGTAAATGTGGCAGAGCCTGGGAGGTTAAACTGTAGATATGACACTGCCTGGAAGGTTAGAGTCCTGTAAATGTAAATCAAGCCAACTCAAGAGGCAGGTTCAAGAAAAGTGTCTTGACCTTGCAAACACAACTGTTAGCATAACTTGGCCACTGGGTCCACAGTTCTCAAAGAGCTCCTACAGTTAGCTGGTCATGAAGAAGCTATTAGGCCCTTACATAGTGAGTGTGATATGGGCAGCACTGTTGAACATAGAAATAATTTCACCTTAATGAAGTTGATAATCTAGGGTATGATTTTTTGAACAAATGGAAGACTTGGTTATCAAACTACTCATGTTTGGTGAGGTTAGTTAATAAATTTATTTAGGCACACGTACACATAAGTACATTTATAATTTTTTTTTTTTTTTTGTTAACACATCGGCTGTTTCCCACCGAGGCAGGATGACCCAGAAAGAAAGAAAATCCCAATGATAACCCAAAAAAGTCAGATAAAGGGACTTATTTCCACTAGGATTCTTGAAAAGGAGGATGTCAACAGCATTTGGTGTTCCCAGGCGGTCATCCATCCAGGTACTAACCAAACCCAACATTGCTGATCAGATGAGAAGTGGTGTGTTCAACATAGTATGGCCGGTTAAGTTGAGTAAGCTAATGACCCTGGGGGGATGTTCACTTTATTTTGAAATGAGTTGTGTACAGCAATTATCATTCATTTGTATTTCAGCCCATACAGTATTTTTATTTTTTAACCCGTAAACGGTCCAAACAGATCTACATTCACATGTGTAGCGCTACAAAAGTAG
The DNA here is from genome assembly GCF_038502225.1 of Cherax quadricarinatus. Taxonomy (NCBI): domain Eukaryota; kingdom Metazoa; phylum Arthropoda; class Malacostraca; order Decapoda; family Parastacidae; genus Cherax; species Cherax quadricarinatus. The sequence goes on along the minus strand of NC_091388.1, from coordinate 6,941,913 downwards.
ATCTACGTTTTTTTTTTACATATTTTCAAATGTAACAAAAAAAAAAGTAGATCAAAGTTTTTTTACACATTTTCAAATCTAAAAACAAACAAAAAGAAGATCTACTTTTTTTACATACTTTCAAATGTTGAGAAAAACGTATATATACGTTTGGACCATTTACGGGTTAACAAACGAGCCATGCATACCCCATCGAGGCAAGGTAACCTAAAAAGAAAAAACAAAAGTTTTTCTTTTTAAATTTAGTATTCCATACAGTATTAGAGGTATATATAACATAAGCTTACATTGCAAATTAAAAAAAAAAAAGCCTTAATACATCTGGCAGTGAGGAGGGCAAGTTTCTTTTTTTTTTTCAACACACTGGCCATCTCCCAACAAAAGCAAAGTGACCCTCTGTCTTGCCAGAGGGGTGCCAATACCACAGTTCAAAACTGCAACATATCCCCACCTCTCCTTCAGAGTGCAGGCACTGTACTTCCCACCTCCAGGACTCAAGTCCAGCTAACCAGCCAAGTATAACCAGTTAATGTAGAAATTTGCATGAGTATCACTCATGGTATGATTATAAGTTACAGACAGAGTAAAGAACAGGTTAGAATATATTTGATGTATTTGTGCATACCTTTGACATGTTATGAGGGTTCTTCTGTCCTCACAAACTGGCCTGAGATAAGCCTTCTTATTCATTGCCTGTTCAGCCAGGCTGTTGCTGTTAATGGCCTGCTAATGGCATTATGTCTTTCTCCTAATTGAGTGCCACACTGTGATGTCTTATTCATTCTTATTTTCTACACAGAATATATACCCCAAGTGGCATACATTATATATATATATAAATGGGAAAATAAATGGGAAGTACAATGCCTGCACTTTAAAGGAGGGGTTTGGGATATTGGCAGTTTGGAGGGATATGTTGTGTATCTTTATATGTGTATGCTTCTAAACTATTGTATTCTGAGCACCTCTGCAAAAACAGTGATAATGTGCGAGTGTGGTGAAAGTGTTGAATGATGATGAAAGTATTTTCTTTTTGGGGATTTTCTTTCTTTTTTGGGTCACCCTGCCTCGGTGGGAGACGGCCGACTTGTTGAAAAAAAAAAAAAAAAAAAAAAAATATATATATATATATATATATTATTATTTTATTATTTTTTATTATCACACTGGCCGATTCCCACCAAGGCAGGGTGGCCCGAAAAAGAAAAACTTTCACCATCATTCACTCCATCACTGTCTTGCCAGAAGGGTGCTTTACACTACAGTTTTTAAACTGCAACATTAACACCCCTCCTTCAGAGTGCAGGCACTGTACTTCCCATCTCCAGGACTCAAGTCCGGCCTGCCGGTTTCCCTGAATCCCTTCATAAATGTTACTTTGCTCACACTCCAACAGCACGTCAAGTATTAAAAACCATTTGTCTCCATTCACTCCTATCAAACACGCTCACGCATGCCTGCTGGAAGTCCAAGCCCCTCGCACACAAAACCTCCTTTACCCCCTCCCTCCAACCCTTCCTAGGCCGACCCCTACCCCGCCTTCCTTCCACTACAGACTGATACACTCTTGAAGTTATTCTGTTTCGCTCCATTCTCTCTACATGTCCGAACCACCTCAACAACCCTTCCTCAGCCCTCTGGACAATAGTTTTGGTAATCCCGCACCTCCTCCTAACTTCCAAACTACGAATTCTCTGCATTATATTCACACCACACATTGCCCTCAGACATGACATCTCCACTGCCTCCAGCCTTCTCCTCGCTGCAACATTCATCACCCATGCTTCACACCCATATAAGAGCGTTGGTAAAACTATACTCTCATACATTCCCCTCTTTGCCTCCAAGGACAAAGTTCTCTGTCTCCACAGACTCCTAAGTGCACCACTCACTCTTTTTCCCTCATCAATTCTATGTGTGTTTTTTTTCAACAAACCGGCCATATCCCACCTAGGCAGGCTGACCTAAAAGGAAAAGCAAATGTTTTTCTTTTTAAATTTAGTAATTTATAGAAGAAAAGGAGTTACTAGCCTCATGCTCCCCAGCTACACTTACTTTCTGCTTATTGGTAATATATTTTCCAGGAAAATGATACCTGTACATACGAGGAGTTTAACAACACAGCATGTCCTGGGGCATCGTGCCAGTTTTTCGACTATGTTGTTGATCCAAACATTCCACGACTACATGTAAGTTTCACCCTCCTTAGCCTGGCCAGGTAGTGGCACTCAGCTGCAGTGGCAGCTTGTAGCTCCAGTAATACCTATACTATCGTACCGCATCAAACTTCTATTTTTAATAATTTTTATCTTGTTTCAACAAAAACATTAAAACACGCATATAAATACATTGAAAACAACATACAGTAGATTTTTCCTCTAATATACTTGGCAGTTGCAAATTATTTTAGCGTAAGATTGATGAAGACATAGGTCTGGCAGTGAGCATCTGGGGACACTGCAGCTCTGCAGCTTCTATGGACAAGCCACCACTACTCAGTTGGTATATGAAGAGAATAGTTCTGATGTTTAGTCCCTGGAAGGAGACTTAAGCCTCCTGGATTTTACATAATTACTCATTTTTATTTTTTCAACAAACTGGCTATCTCCCATCGAGGTAGGGAGACCCAAAAAAGAAGAAACACTTTCACCGTCATTCACTCCATCACTTTTGCCATAGAAGCACTGATACTACAGTTGAAAGCTGCAAATATTCCCATTATATAGCTTTTTGTCTCATTTCTGAACAAATAATTTATAAATTTTTATTAAACTTTATACAGATATATGCTTGCTGGGTTGACCAGGCAAGCACCAGATGAGCCTGGCCCATGGCCAGGCTCTGAGAGTAGTAAGACTGGAAACTCATCAAGGTAAAGATACTGGCCAGGCTCTGAGAGTAGTGAGACTCTGGAAACTCATCAAGGTAAAGATACTGGCCAGGCTCTGAGAGTAGTGAGACTCTGGAAGCTCATCAAGGTAAAGATACTGGCCAGGCTCTGAGAGTAGTGAGACTCTGGAAACTCATCAAGGTAAAGATACTGGCCAGGCTCTGAGAGTAGTAAGACTGGAAACTCATCAAGGTAAAGATACTGGCCAGGCTCTGAGAGTAGTAAGACTGGAAACTCATCAAGGTAAAGATACTGGCCAGGCTCTGAGAGTAGTGAGACTCTGGAAACTCATCAAGGTAAAGATACTGGCCGGGCTCTGAGAGTAGTAAGACTGGAAACTCATCAAGGTAAAGATACATAGAAAATAAATCTCTAAATTTACTGTAATTGTTTTATGTTTTTACACAATAAGTTTAATTAGGTACAGGTACACATAAGTACACTTATCATACATTTTTTTTTTTTTTTTTTTTTTCAACAAGTCGGCCGTCTCCCACCGAGGCAGGGTGACCCAAAAAAGAAAGAAAATCCCCAAAAAGAAAATACTTTCATCATCATTCAACACTTTCACCACACTCGCACATTATCACTGTTTTTGCAGAGGTGCTCAGAATACAACAGTCTAGAAGCATACACATATAAATATACACAGCATATCCCTCCAAACTGCCAATATCCCAAACCCCTCCTTTAAAGTGCAGGCATTGTACTTCCCATTTCCAGGACTCAAGTCCGACTATATGAAAATAACCGGTTTCCCTAAATCCCTTCACTAAATATTACCCTGCTCACACTCCAACAGATCGTCAGGTCCCAAGTACCATTCGTCTCCATTCACTCCTATCTTACACGCTCACGCACGCTTGCTGGAAGTCCAAGCCCCTCGCCCACAAAACCTCCTTTACCCCCTCTCTCCAACCCTTTCGAGGACGACCCCTACCCCGCCTTCCTTCCCCTATAGATTTATATGCTTTCCATGTCATTCTACTTTGATCCATTCTCTCTAAATGACCAAACCACCTCAACAACCCCTCTTCTGCCCTCTGACTAATACTTTTATTAACTCCACACCTTCTCCTAATTTCCACACTCCGAATTTTCTGCATAATATTTACACCACACATTGCCCTTAAACAGGACATCTCCACTGCCTCCAACCGTCTCCTCGCTGCTGCATTTACCACCCAAGCTTCACATCCATATAAGAGTGTTGGTACTACTATACTTTCATACATTCCCTTCTTTGCCTCCATAGATAACGTTTTTTGACTCCACATATACCTCAACGCACCACTCACCTTTTTTCCCTCATCAATTCTATGATTAACCTCATCCTTCATAAATCCATCCGCCGACACGTCAACTCCCAAGTATCTGAAAACATTCACTTCTTCCATACTCCTCCTCCCCAATTTGATATCCAATTTTTCTTTATCTAAATCATTTGATACCCTCATCACCTTACTCTTTTCTATGTTCACTTTCAACTTTCTACCTTTACACACATTCTCAAACTCATCCACTAACCTTTGCAATTTTTCTTTAGAATCTCCCATAAGCACAGTATCATCAGCAAAAAGTAACTGTGTCAATTCCCATTTTGAATTTGATTCCCCATAATTTAATCCCACCCCCTCTCCCGAACACCCTAGCATTTACTTCTTTTACAACCCCATCTATAAATATATTAAACAACCATGGTGACATTACACATCCCTGTCTAAGACCTACTTTTACCGGGAAGTATTCTCCCTCTTTTCTACACACCCTAACCTGAGCCTCACTATCCTCATAAAAGCTCTTTACAGCATTTAGTAACTTACCACCTATTCCATATACTTGCAACATCTGCCACATTGCTCCTCTATCCACTCTATCATATGCCTTTTCTAAATCCATAAATGCAATAAAAACTTCCCTACCTTTATCTAAATACTGTTCACATATATGCTTCAATGTAAACACTTGATCTACACATCCCCTACCCACTATTATTATTATTATTATTATTATTATTATTATTATTATTATTATTATTATTATTATTATTTTTCAAAAAAATATTGAACCCATATCATTCACTTAGGGCAAGACATTATTGTTTGGGCAGTGATCAAGTTTATTATTTTTAAAGTAATTTTTATGGAGATAATAATAGTAAATTTAAAGGTAATTAAGTATACAGTGGAACCTTGAAAATCAAACGTACCAAATATCGAATGTTTTGAAAATAAGACCATTTTTTCGGACAAACTGTGTACCAAAAATTGAACGCATTTCAAATTTCGGACTGCCGGGTACGGGACCTGTCCACTGGCCCACTCTGTCCGCGTCCCCGCGCAGGCGCCGTGAGCAGTCTAGCTTTGTTTATGCTTGAGTGAACACTAACCTGCGCTCTCATTCACACATTTTACGATTATTTAATTGTGTTTAGTGCTTGTGGGGCTGTGAAATAAGCTGCCATGGGCCCAAAGAAACTTGCTAGTGGTACCCCTGTGGTAAAGAAAGTGAGAAACACCATAAATGTGAAGAAGGAAATAATACAGAAGTATGAGATTGGAGTGAGACTTGTTGAGCATGCCAAGATGTACAGAGGACTGTGGACAGTTATTTTGTGAAACAGAAACAGACGACTGTGGAGTTATTTTGTGAGACAGAAACAGACGACCGTGGAGTTATTTTGTGAGACAGAAACAGACGACTGTGGAGTTATTTTGTTAGACAGAAACAGACGACTGTGGACAATTATTTTGTGAGACAGAAACAGACGACTGTGGAGTTATTTTGTGAGACAAACAGATGACTGGACAGTTATTTTGTGAGACAGAAACAGACAACTGTGGACAGTTATTTTGTGAGACAAACAGATGACTGTGGACAGTTATTTTGTGAGACAGAAACAGACAACTGTGGAGTTATTTTGTGAGACAGAAACAGACGACTGTGGAGTTATTTTGTGAGACAAACAGACGATTGTGGACAGTTATTTTGTGAGACAGAAACAGACGACTGTGGATAGTTATTTTGTGAGACAGAAACAGAGGACTGTAGACAGTTATTTTGTGAGACTGGGGTCCAATGACTCTCAAGCTGCTCCTAGTGGCATTAAAATGCAGAGAAGGGAAGCAACCCCAGAGAGGGCTTTGATACCGGAAGGCCTCATGGAGGGGGATTCTCCTTCCAAACAATAACCCCAACTCCCTCTCTCCTCCCTATCTTCCAGATGCCATCACCAATCTTCAATAAAGGTAAGTAAAAATGTTATTTTATATTACTATACATAATTAAAGACTATGTGTGTGTATGTAAAACTGCCAATATTGGCAGTTTGGAGGGATATGTTATGTATTTTTATACGTATATGCTTATAAACTGTTGTATTCTGAGCACCTCTGCAAAAACAGTGATAATGTGTGAGTGTGGTGAAAGTGTTGAATGATGATGAAAGTATTTTCTTTTTGGGGATTTTCTTTCTTTTTTGGGTCACCCTGCCTCGGTGGGAGATGGCCGACTTGTTGAAAAAAAAAAAATGTAAAACTGTAATTAATCTCTATAAAATGTATTATTTTTGTGAATATTTTTGGGTTTCTGGAACGGATTAATTGTATTTCCATTATTTCTTATGGGAAATATTGCTTCAAATTTAGAACTAGCTCCTGGAACGGATTAAGTTCGATTTTTGAGGTTCCACTGTATATCTCCATGAATAAAGGGACCTAAAATATGTAACATTCTTTCGCAAGAGACTAAAGGTGGTAAAATTTTAAAAGACTACAAAACGTATCCTAAATTTCATGTAGCATTTCCACAATATCTCTTTCATCATATTTGTAGTGGTGAAATATGCAAAAAAAAAAAAATATTTGCTCAGAGTATATATGCAATTGCAGTGTAATAACTGACAATTTCATTTATATAATATTACCTTAAATACAGTTAGGTATTATAAACATATAGTATATTGCCAGGGCTTAAAACATTCTTTAAAGAACTTTAAGACATCATCCTATGCCAGGATTAAAGTGCCGCACACACTGACGTAATGAGACCCACTTAGACGGTAGATGTGTTCCAGGCTCATGGTCGCTCTTACCTCACTCTGACCATCAGTTATGCAATAATCTTCACTATGTTTTATGAACAACATTGATTTGATAAATGTATATTTCACATGTTAGTGTATTTTCTGGCATATAAGGCACAATAGCATTATGAGTATTGCAACTATATTATAGGAGGGCCCTGCTTATAGCAGGTTAAGTTACTGGCTACTGCTGTAAACTGAAACATTAACCCCTTGACTGTCGCAACCCCCAATCCTGAGGTGTCTCCTGGTGTCGCAAAATTTAAAAAAAAAAAAAAATAATAATTTTTTCTTATGAAATGATAGAGAATCTTTTCCCGATTGTAATGACACTTAAAAAAATAAAATTTGATAGAAAACTGACGGAATTACGCTCTCGCGAAGTTAGCGACCTCGGCGATATTTGCAAATCAGCAATTTTGCCCACTTTGAGCCCTATTTTTGGCTAATTCCATTGTTCCAGTAGACCAAACTCATAGCTATTTCTTTAGAAATCCATTTTTTCTATCGATTGAGTACAAGAAACTGTCCATTTACCAATTTCAACTACCCAATAACGTGGTCAGAAATTTGCAATTTGGCCAGTTTCATGAAAATTAAAAAATATGACGATTTCAAAATAAGGTCCAGAATGAACAATGCAGACATTCCTGGCTCTAAAATAACATTTTCTTTGTTCATCAGTCATGTCTCCAGGCCCCTCTGATATTACTCTTGCTTTCTATTTTGAATTTTTATTCAAACAAAAAATAGAAGATTTACTGTTATGCAGACTACTGCAATACTGTAATAATTGTATAAATAACAACCCATTCATGACTGCATATTAGAATGGCTAGTTGGATATTTATTGGACAATGACATCATTTGTTTACTTTTGAACATCGGCAAAAAATCAAACATTTCCCCTACTTTGAGCTCCATTTCCAGGTTCTTTTTATAGTAAAACCAATCAAAATCACCTCTATTTCTATAATATGTTTTCCATTCTATCAAATGAGACCAAGAAAATGAGTATACATCCATAAATACTATACGAAAATAGACCACAAAGTTGGCATTTTAATTAAAAAAACGGTCGGAGTTTTTTTTTTCTCATTATGCACTGCGTGCTCCAGGATTTTTTTTTATATGGTGCACACTGACCACACAGACCCATTCTCTCACATGTGGGCCTACCAGCTTTCTCCTGCTTGATTTGAAGCCGCTAGAATTTATGAGTATACTATATACATCAAACACGGTACCTCGTAAGACGTATATATACGACCGAAACAGTCAGAGGGTTAAAATATAGCCTAGTTTCACTTTCAAGTGCAAATGAAAGCCTGATAGTTTCTTGACACTATCATATATTGAGCAATAGAGCTAGACCTAAAAAAATGTATATATATAGTACACACATTACTTACCTTAAAATATTTTCATCCTTAGTTTATAGTGAGTGGTGAATGTATTTATTGCAGGAAGGCTGAATAAATGAAGACTAGGTATGATTCAAAGCCGCTGTAAAGTGGGGCCCTCCTGTATAATATGCCACATGTCCATTTATAAAATTCCACTGTCAGTAACACATTCTACCATTGACCCTGACCTTGAGCATGTAAGGTGCAGGCTGATTTTCCAAGACTTTTCTTTGGAAAAAAAATGGTGCCTTATATGCTGGAAAATGCAGTAAATTATCCATGGAAGTGGGACAATGCATAATAGCTAATTCATGTATAGTGAACCTGCATAAACTGAGGGAAGCCTGCACTGTAAAAGAGATCTGTATATTTCACTCTCTTTCCGAGACCCACTTTGGCAGATCTACTGAAGAGGGTCTCTGACTGAGGCTGAAATGTTCAGATCTCTCTAGTCTTAGCTTCACCTTTTCTGTCCAAGTGGTTTCTCACTTTATTATCCTACAATTAAAAGGATGTTTACATCAACAGATCTACAACGTGTTTGCACTCTTCTGGTCGATGTTCTTTGTTTCTGCCTTTGGTGAGATGGTGTTAGCTGGGACATTTGCTTCATGGTATTGGGCCTTCAACAAGTCCAAGGATGTCCCAACACTGCCAGTCACAAGCAGTTTTTGCAGAACTATCAGGTAATACATACTGAGGTTTTTTTTTTTTTTTTTTAAATATTTTTCTTAATATCAGTTGGGAGGGTTAGTAATCCAGGATAATCTAAGAAACCCAATCAGTTTGGCTAAATTTCCTTAGGGTCTTGATCCTGTTGTCTGAGGTGTGACCCACAACAGTTAAAACATAGGTACTGTACCTACTTAAGTGTTAGGTGAACTTGGTCAATAGGTATATCTTTGATGTACCTTTGAAGGCTTTTGAGAGGTTTTTTTTTAGTCTTGCAGCCCAGCTCTGGGTCAGGCTAGTCTGGTGTTTGCTTGATCAACCAGGCTGTTAATGCTGGCAGCCCACATATCCATCACAGCATGGTTGATCTGGCACTTGGAGGAGATATATGTCCAATTTCCTCTTGAAAATTACTACAGTTGTTCCTTCATTGTTTCTGATATCTTGTGGTAGAGTGTTAAACATTCTGGGACCACAGATGTTGATAGTGTTCTCTTATTGTGCTCATGGCACTGGGTCTGTTTTACACATTCTCCCATATCTCTGTTGTTATGGCAGTGTACGATAACTTTGTGTAAAAAACCATACCCATACTTTCCATTAATGCTGGGTTTGAAGGCAGGTTCTCAAAGTTTGAAACTAAAGATGCTACCACTTGAGCTATGAACCATCAGCTTCAACCACTTTGAACCATCAGCTTAGCCACTAACTTGGGCTACGAACCATTAACTTGAGTCACCACTACTGTTTCGTTCACGACTTTGAGTTAGTTTTAAATTTTTCTAACTATGGCATTGTGGCTTATTTTTCTCAGCTGTGTGCAAGCATGTGGAGCGTGTTAGGTAGGAGTGAATGGAGACAAATGGTTTTTAGGACTTGATGTGCTGTTGGAGTGTGAGCAGGGTAATATTTATGAAGGTATTCAGGGAAACCAGCAGGCTGGACTTGAGTACTGGAGATGGGAAGTACAGTGCCTGCACTCTGAAGGAGGGGTTTGGAATATTTGCTGTTTAAAGGGACATCTAAACTGTCGATGTCTGCATGCATCTGGCAAGACACTGATAGTGGGAACAGTGGTGAAAGTATTTATTTTTTGGGTCACCCTGCCTTGGTGGGAGATGGCAGTGTGTTAAAAAAAATATATTTGTTCATTTCAGATACCACATTGGTACATTGGCATTTGGCTCTCTCATCATCGCCATCGTGCGCATGATTCGAGTGATACTGGAGTACATCGATCACAAGATAAGAGAGAAAACAGATAGCAAGATCATACGCTGTATCATGTGCTGCTGTCGCTGCTGTCTCTGGTGCTTGGAAAAGTTCCTTAAATTTATTAATAGGTAAATTCAACCAACCTTTTACTTTAACATTTAAGTAAATTCTTGTTGTAGCTCTGGTGTTTCTCGGGCTTTTATTTTTTAGCCTTTTTCTGCCCTCTTTGACAAAGTTAAATTAGTAATGATGATATAAAATATCTCTATGGGAAAATGGAACAGAGTTCTTCCTCCATAAACCATGCATGTCATAAGAGGCAACTAAAATGTCGGGAGCAAGGGGCTAGTAACCTCTTCCCCGGTATAGAGTACTAAATTTAAAGAGGAATTTTGTGTTTCTTTTTGGGTCACCCCGCCTCAGTGGGATATAAAACAATGAATTTTTTTATTTTTAAATACAAAATTATGTAATTTTTTCAATATGGTGTATGTTCATACCACTGCTTTAATAATTATAACAAAAAATGAAATGTCAGATGAATTAATAACTATGAGCTTTATGATTCCTCACTCACTACAAAGACATTTACAGCCTCTACTCACTTACCGACATACTCGTTTACCGACAACTCGGACTTAAAAGGGACTTTCTGACCAGTATGCATACCTAAATAATGTACACCTACCATCCGACTTATGACCGAGTTCGGTTCCGAGAAACCGGTCGTAAGTCGAAATGGTCATAAGTTGAACTTTACTACTGAATATCAACAAAACATTTTTGTAATGATTATTTTATTGTTTTATTTTGGTATTTCATGTTTTACTTTACTTTTTATGCTGTTAGTACTGTATTTTATACTGTAAGGTTTAGGATAAACACTGTGTACAACACAAATAGTTGTTTATTTCCCAGAAATTTGGCATAAAAAACACAGTCGTAAGTCGAATGGTCGTAAGTCGAGCAGGTCGTAAGTCGGATGGTAGGTGTATATAAGAGCTGATTTCTTCTATTCTGTTTATTGCAATATACAGTACACTACAGTACTGTATAAACATTTAAAAATATACTAAAAATGTTATAAATGGTGCAGAGGTGACATTAAAACAGTATCAGTGATGGGTAATACAAACCCACTACCATTATAGTTTGCTCCACACTTAGTAACGAATTAGTTTACTGACATGATCTTAGGAACAAAATTCTGTCACTGAGTGAGGAGAGGCTGTATTGAACTTTTTTACTTGCCTGTGTTGGAAGATATGTCTCTCATTTGAATGTGCAATAAACACTTGATTCTTTTTCTTAGTGCCTCCCTATTGTTCCCTTATTTTGCCACCTCTGAATTTTAAAAACATCCATTAATTGCTTCGGTTAACGACCTAAAGTTGAAAAAGTGTAATGTTGATTTCTTTAGCTCTATGCATACTGTCTCATTTTTGTGTCCTGCCACAAATATTCACCATGTGATATTTTTTGAAAAATTAAATAATTTTCTAATATGTTGCTTCCCCTCATCTCATAACTTCATCTTTTCCTTTCCTATCTGCCTTTCTCAAACATCCAAATAGATGACTGTGAATAGACTACTTACTGATATTTCACATCCTCAGAGAAGAAAAAAATGGCATTGAACACAGAGATGAGCGAGGTTTGGAATATAGGGTGTTTCAAAAAGATCAACCCAATTTGTATAATCTTGCAGTGATGCAGTAGGTCAAAGCTGACTCATGGATACACCGGCCATATCCCACCAAAGCAGAGTGACCTAAAAAGAAAAACGAAAGTTGTAAAAAGAAAAACGAAAGTTTTTTTTTTTTTTTCAACAAGTCGGCCGTCTCCCACCGAGGCAGGGTGACCCAAAAAAGAGAGAAAATACCCAAAAAGAAAATACTTTCATCATCATTCAAAACTTTCACCACACTCACACATTATCACTGTTTTTGCAGAGGTGCTCAGAATACAACAGTTTAGAAGCATATACGTACAAAGATACACAACATATCCCTCCAAACTGCCAATATCCCAAACCCCTCCTTTAAAGTGCAGGCATTGTACTTCCCATTTCCAGGACGCAAGTCCGACTATATGAAAATAGCCGGTTTCCCTGAATCCCTTCACTAAATATTACCCTGCTCACACTCCAACAGCTTGTCAGGTCCCAAGTACCATTCGTCTCCATTCACTCCTATCTAACACGCTCACGCACGCTTGCTGGAAGTCCAAGCCCCTCGCCCACAAAACCTCCTTTACCCCCTCTCTCCAACTCTTTTGAGGACGACCCCTACCCCACCTTCCCCTATAGATTTATATGCTTTCCATGTCATTCTACTTTGATCCATTCTCTCTAAATGACCAAACCACCTCAACAACCCCTCTTCTGCCCTCTGACTAATACTTTTATTAACTCCACACCTTTTCCTAATTTCGACACTCCAAATTTTCTGCATAATATTTACACCACACATTGCCCTTAGACAGGACATCTCCACTGCCTCCAACCGTCTCCTCGCTGCTGCATTTACCACCCAAGCTTCACACCCATATAAGAGTGTTGGTACTACTATACTTTCATACATTCCCTTCTTGCCTCCATAGATAACGTTTTTTGACTCCACATATACCTCAACGCACCACTCGCCTTTTTTCCTTCATCAATTCTATGATTAACCTCATCCTTCATAAATCCATCCGCCGACACGTCAACTCCAAAGTATCTGAAAACATTCACTTCTTCCATACTCCTCCTCCCCAATTTGATATTCAATTTTTCTTTATCTAAATCATTTGATACCCTCATCACCTTACTCTTTTCTATGTTCACTTTCAACTTTCTACCTTTACACACATTCTCAAACTCATCCACTAACCTTTGCAATTTTTCTTTAGAATCTCCCATAAGCACAGTATCATCAGCAAAAAGTAACTGTCAATTCCCATTTTGAATTTGAATCCCCATAATTTAATCCCACCCCTCTCCCGAACACCCTAGCATTTACTTCTTTTACAACCCCATCTATAAATATATTAAACAACCATGGTGACATTACACATCCCTGTCTAAGACCTACTTTTACCAGGAAGTAGTCTCCCTCTCTTCTACACACCCTAACCTGAGCCTCACTATCCTCATAAAAACTCTTTACAGCATTTAGTAACTTACCACCTATTCCATAAACTTGCAACATCTGCCATATTGCTCCTCTATCCACTCTATCATATGCCTTTTCAAAATCCATAAATGCAATAAAAACTTCCCTACCTTTATCTAAATACTGTTCACATATATGTTTCAATGTAAACACTTTATCTACACATCCCCTACCCACTCTGAAACCTCCTTCCTCATCTGCAATCCTACATTCTGTCTTATCTCTAATTCTTTCACTTATAACCCTACCGTACACTTTTCCTGGTATACTCAGTAAACTTATTCCTCTATAATTTTTACAATCTCTTTTGTCCCCTTTCCCTTTATATAAAGGGACTATACATGCTCTCTGCCAATCCCTAGGTACCTTCCCCTCTTTCATACATTTATTAAACAAAAGTACCAACCACTCCAACACTATATCCCCCCCTGCTTTTAACATTTCTGTCATGATCCCATCAGTTCCAGCTGCTTTACCCCCTTTCATTCTACGTAATGCCTCACGTACCTCCCCCACACTTACATTCTGCTCTATTCACTCCTAAAAGATGGTATACCTCCCTGACCAGTGCATGAAATTACCACCTCCCTTTCTTCTTTAACATTTAAAAGTTCCTCAAAATATTCTCGCCATCTACCTAATACCTCCATCTCCCCATCTACTAACTCCCCTACTCTGTTTTTAACTGACAAATCCATACTTTCCCTAGGCTTTCTTAACTTATTTAATGCACTCCAAAATTTTTTCTTATTTTCATTAAAATTTTTTGACAGTGCCTCTCCCACTATCATCTGCTCTCCTTTTGCACTCTCTCACCACTCTCTTCACCTTTCTTTTACTCTCCATATACTCTTCTCTTCTTATAACACTTCTGCTTTGTAAAAACCTCTCATAAGCTACCTTTTTCTCTTTTATCACACCCTTTACTTCATCATTCCACCAATCACTCCTCTTTCCTCATGCCCCCACCCTCCTATAACCACAAACTTCTGCCCCACATTCTAATACTGCATTTTTAAAACTATTCCAACCCTCTTCAACCCCCCCACTACTCATCTTTGCACTAGCCCACCTTTCTGCCAATAGTCGCTTATATCTCACCCGAACTTCCTCCTCCCTTAGTTTATACACTTTCACCTCCCTCTTACTTGTTGTTGCCACCTTCCTCTTTTCCCATCTACCTCTTACTCTAACTGTAGCTACAACTAAATAATGATCCGATATGAAGGAGGGGTTTTAATGTTGCAGTTTAAAAACTGTAGTGTAAAGCATCCTTCTGGCAAGACAGTGATGGAGCGAATGATGGTGAAAGTTTTTCTTTTTCGGGCCACCCTGCCTTGGTGGGAATCGGCCAGTGTGATAATAAAAAAAAAAATAAAAAAAATATCAGCTGCCCCTCTATAAACATGTACATCCTGGAGCCTACCCATCAACCTTTTATCCACCAATACATAATCTAACAAACTACTTTCATTACGTGCTACATCATACCTTGTGTATTTATTTATCCTCTTTTTCATAAAATATGTATTACTTATTACCAAATCTCTTTCTACACATAGCTCAATTAAAGGCTCCCCATTTACATTTACCCCTGGCACCCCAAATTTACCTACTACTCCCTCTTTAACATTTTTACCCACTTTAGCATTGAAATCCCCAACCACCATTACTCTCACACTTGATTCAAAACTCCCCACACATTCACTCAACATTTCCCAAAATCTCTCTCTCTCCTCTACACTTCTCTCTTCTCCAGGTGCATACACGCTTACTATAACCCACTTTTCACATCCAATCTTTATTATACTCCACATAATATTTGAATTAATACATTTATAGTCCCTCTTTTCCTGCTATAGCTTATCCTTCAACATTATTGCTACTCCTTCTTTAGCTCTAACTCTATTTGAAACCCCTGCCCTAATCCCATTTATTCCTCTCCATTGAAACTCTCCCACCCCCTTCAGCTTTGTTTCACTTAAAGCCAGGACATCCAGCTTCTTCTCATTCATAGCATCCACAATCATCTCTTTCTTATCATTTGCACAACATCCACGCACATTTAGACTTCCCACTTTAACAATTTTCTTCTTCTTATTCTTTTTAGTAATCTTTACAGGAAAAGGGGTTACTAGCTCATTGTTCCCGGCATTTTAGTTGACTTTTACAACACGCATGGCTTACGGAGGAAAGATTCTTATTCCACTTCCCCATGGATATAAAAGGAAAAGTAATAAGACCAAGAACTATTAAGATAAAATCAAAGAAAACTCAGATGAGTGTGTATAAATAAACGTGTACATGTATGTGTAGTGTGACCTAAGTGTAAGTAGAAGTAGCAAGACATACCTGTAATCTTGCATATTTATGAGACAGACGAAAGAAACCAGCAATCCTACCATCATGTAAAACAATTACAGGCTTTCGTTTTACACTCACTTGGCAGGACGGTAGTACCTCCCTGAGTGGTTGCTGTCTACCAACCTACTACCTACATTTAGTAATTTATACAGGAGGAGGGGTTACTAGGCCTTTGCTGCCAACTTCATGGCTTACAGAGGAAGAATTCTTTTCTATTTCCCAATGATGTCTTATTATATGTGGAAGAAAATACGTAATACTTTTACCAATTTCTTTTTAGACTGGTTTAAATCACATTTCGGTAAAAGGTCACATGTTCAGCTAATGTGACATTTTATTGTGGCGTTTCACTTGTGTCCAATTAGTTAACATATTGTCAATAATTCTACCAACATTATTACAGAATCACATTTTGTTTGTCTCATCGCTGTCGAATTATCAAATACTGTTCTGTGCCGCACCTTTACATCGTTAATTCATTTTTTGCTTTAACACGTCAGCCATTTTTCACAAAGGCAGGGTGATTTAAAGAAGTGCATCGATGTAAATATAAATAAAACCAATACTCTCTAAGTAATTTAATTGTAATTTTTTATTTCAGAAATGCATATGTGTATTGTGCCATATATGGAAAGAATTTCTGCGTGTCGGCCAAAAATGCCTTCTCACTAATCATGAGGAACATAGCCCGTGTGGTTGTACTGGATAAGGTAAGCGGCTGTATATAGTTATATTTACTGAGTGAACAACTAAAAATTCATACCCAGAGCTACCGCCCATAATTTTAACATTGACAGGGACAGTGGAAACCAGACATTATTTCAAAATTCACCCTTAAGAAGTGCACACCAGCAAGCAAGCAGCCTAATACAGAATTCCAGCACAAGATCAGGAATTACCATATCTTCTGGCATATAAGACTCACAACAGAAGTATCATAACAGTAAATCAGTGATCATATTGATAAACTAATGACCCTGATACTTTATGCTAAAGCATAACCCAAAACCTGTTTGCTGGAGATGATGTAGCTTATATGGGTAGGTGATAACTGTATAAATGAGGTTAGGTATTGATGAGAGGAGGGGGTGAGACTGAGATGACAGGTTTGTATAGTTTGTTATGTGAATCACAAACAGTGTGGGCAATAGACCCAGCCAACATGTACATTTTTTTTGTTTTGCTCAGTGGTAATGGTGAGATAGATTATAATTACAGCTGCTTCCAAAATTCTGAGTCTGACTCTGTCATACTCATGGTGTAACAGTTGTGTTCTTACCAAGTTCATGTGAAAATGAAGGTTGCAGTGGACAATGCATGTGTTGTTAGCTTTATGTATGTTCCTTAAGGCTTGTTCGAAGCTCTTGGCCAGTCTGTCCAACATTTAGCACATCCACCAGGCTGTATGCTGCTTCTGTTGATCTTTTTTATAGATTTGGTGGTAAGGATTGCTGCACCCAAGTTGGCTTTTTGGATAATTGGGACAGTAGTCTTGGCAGTCTGCCCAGCGGAGAGGATCAGTCGTTTAGCAGTGTTAGTATCCTCTGGGTATACTGTGTCTAAAGGCTTTATGTTTGAAGGTGATGACAATGTGTTGGGATTTTTAAGTTGGCAAATACATACCCCCCTCAGTGTATTCTTTTTCTTTTAAATGATATTTGCCACTGTAAATTTGGAGGACTCATAGGAAGAAACTTACGATAACTCCCTGCTTGGGTTCAAGGTTATGGTTGGAAAGTAGTGTGCCAGGTCGTGTATACTGATGGATTTTCTGTATACAGTGGACCCCCGGTTAACGATATTTTTTCATTCCAGAAGTATGTTCAGGTGCCAGTACTGACCGAATTTGTTCCCATAAGGAATATTGTGAAGTAGATTAGTCCATTTCAGACCCCCAAACATACACGTACAAACGCACTTACATAAATACACTTACATAATTGGTCACATTGGGAGGTGATCGTTAAGCCCCGGGGGTCCACTGTATGTACTTTAAGAGTATCTCCATCCTTGATGTGAAGGACATCCTGAAAGGGTAAGGAGACGCCATCTGTCTTCTAGTGTGAACTGCATGGAGGGCTCAACCATGTTAAACGAGTCTCTGAACTGAGCTAGGTTGAAATGCTTACATTACGACTATGACCAAGATATTGTGCACGAACCCAAGCCATTTGCAGTGTTATGTGATCTTTAAATGGTCTCTCTCAGTATGCTTTTAAATGTTATTGGCAAAGGTGAAGAGGTTGAGCTTGACACAGGCCTCCTTGTGATGAAGCCCATAGGACATTTTTCTCAATAATTACTAATTACTAGGGTACTTTATCACCAGCAAGGAAATTGGCAGCATGCCTGCATATATGTAGACCTGTAACATGCACAAGTTTCCCTGTTTATGCACACTAGCTTTATGTATCTTTGCAGTTATTTGATAGTCTATTTTTAATCTGTAATTCTCTGTAATCTACCTTCACTATATGCACTAGGTGTCTTTTACCAAACTGTTAAAAATTGGAATGCAAAATTAAGGATTTATTGTCTTCATATTACACCTGCCATGGGCCAAGAATGCATCTACTGCATTAAGCAAGGGACACGAGTTTATATGGAGAGAGTTCCGGGGGTCAACGCCCCCGCGGCCCGGTCTGTGACCAGGCCTCCTTAGGTCAGTGTCCCAGGATGCGACCCACACCAGTCGACTAACACCCAGGTACCCATTTTACTGATGGGGAACATAGACAACAGGTGGAAAGAAACACGTCCAATGTTTCTACTCTGGCTGGGAATCGAACCCAGGCCCTCACCGTGTGAAGCCAGAGCGTTAACCACCAGGCCACCAGAGCCTGACTTAAGACAAAAATAAATAACTGTAAGTCTCTCTTACCTGTCCAAGTGGTTTATCACTTTGCCTTAATGTTATTACACATAAAACATTCTAGTACATGTTCAGTCACTCTTCCTCACATCTTTGTTAAATATTTATATGTTCATATTTACACATTTATTATTTTTACTTCCTGTTTAACCCGTAAACAGTCCAAACGTATATATACGTTTCTTCAACATTTGAAAGTATGTAAAAAAAAGTAGATCTTCTTTTTGTTTTTTTACATTTGAAAATGTGTAAAAAAAACTTTGATCTACTTTTTTTTTTGTTATATTTGAAAATATGTAAAAAAAACGTAGATCTGCTTTTGTAGCACTACATATGTGAACGTAGATGTGCTTGGACCGTTTACGGGTTAAGGCTGCCCAGAATGCTATGTATAATTATGGGTATGTATTTCCATTTAACACTTGTGCACCTTCTTGAAAAAAATATAATTATATTTATATTGACACATTTGCCTAATTGTTTTTAATTTTATTTCAGGTCACAGACTTCCTGCTCTTCATAGGAAAGATGGTGGTAGTGGGAATAATTGGCATTGCTTCCTTTTTCATATTTAGTGGTGAAGTGAAGCCTGCACAGAAATACCTACCAGAAATGAATTATTACCTCACTCCCGTTATTATCATAACCATTGGCACCTTCTTTATCGCTAGTGCATTCTTCTCTGTTTATGCTATGGCTGTGGACACACTGTTCCTGTGTTTCCTTGAAGACTGTGAGAGAAATGACGGATCAGAGGAGAAACCATACTTCATGAGTAAAGATCTTATGAAAATCCTGGATAAAAAGAATAAATTCAAGGAAGCATAGTGCTGTCCAGAGATGTTTAAACTTAAATTGGAAAATTTTTATTGCAGTGATACTAAAATTTTAACTGGAAGCTTGAGTATGAAGATGTTTGTTCACTACTGTAGTGCGTTCAGTGATACTGGATGGGCTGGATAACACAGTACAGGAGTTCATGTTTTTGATGTCGTTTGTGGCTTCACAATACTGATACATAGCACCAAATGATGGGTTATCTTTTCGTATGGTTGTCCTGATAGGATCTCCTCAAATGCACAAAAGGTCAAACTCTCAGTTAATGGTTGTTTTACAAATGTGACAATTTACAGATTAGTTCAACATTTGTAATTTTATGGATCTTAGGCCTATTTTACATTGAAAGTTCTTTTTGTTTGAAAAGGTGTTGGAAATGAAGCACAGCTCTGTTATCAGTAATTTTGGCTACTGGAGACTGTAATGACTTTTGTACTAGTTTATCTATATACAGAATTTCTGGACACAAGCCATCAAGAAATAGGTCAGGTCGTGTAAATTTAATTAAGAGGATAATTTAAGTACTGTATTGTGAATCCATATTCAAGGTAGGGAGGGGAGATACCTAGATGCTGAAGGCCTCTGGCACCAAAGAATTACAACAATCTTCCATTTTCTTGGATCTAACCTGATTACTTCTCATCCTCTAAGGGTGTTTAGTTAGTCTCTCTCCATAAGATATAATGATTATCGTATTTTGTGATTACTGTATCATATTTTGTCGATACTGTGTGTGTTAGTTATGTGCTGTGTTCACGCATGTGTGTGTGTGCACGCATGCATATGTGCATGCGATCACAATATGCAAAATAACCACATTATCCCTTGATAATGTGAGAAATCATGAAAGCACTTGGAATTTCATTATTGTTTCATAAGTTATTTTGCATTTATATATACGTGAGATTTTAGTGGTTAAGCCAGCAAATGTTGTTCAGAGTATACTAAAATTGTATTAATTTTATTACATATTCTCTTACATTAATGCAGTATGACCCATACAGGTTTAGTGCTTATGTCATTACTGTATTAAATTCACTGGAGGAGCATGAGACTCGTAGGATAGTCATATAGATCATGAGAGACAGTTGGGTTCAATCCAATAATAATAATATAATCAAACTAAGGGCTAAACCCAAAAGGGGTCATACAGCAGGGTTCAGTTCAAGGAAAGGTAGGTAAGGTCTAATTCCTTGGAGCCAGAACCCCCAACTGGCATCAATAAATCGTTCTCAGCAGGTTCCTCTTTCTAATAACAGAAGCACTACCTGTAAGGGCTATACAGCCCCAGGAGAATGGGAGGTTATCAGGTTGATATAAATCCTTCAATAACATTAGGCCACCATTCTTGAAGAGCATATTACTGCTACAAATGTAATTTCATTGTTTTATATATGAATGTTGCAAAATTAGGTAAAATGACTATATCAAATGTCTGCATTATTAGAGATAAACAATGGTACATTATATGTTTATGGTTTAAATTCAACAGAACATTATTAATCAACCATTCTACCTCACTGAGCTAGAGAAACATTAGCCAAAGTAGGTTCTAGTGAAGTTTCTATTGCAACCTCTGACTTAAGAAAGGATACAGGAAGACAGCAAGCTTGTTTTGTGACGAACAACAAGGCACAATACCACGACTCGAACAATACACCAGTAACCCACACATATCTACCACTATTGCTACTACTATTACTATTGCCTCCCTTCACCCTTCACTCTCCTTTATGTGCTACTAAACTATTCTCCCTACTTTTTACTACCACTGTTACTTCTATAACTACTTTCACTACCAGCCTTACCACTACTACTATTTCTTCGCATCTTGGTCCTGTACCTGTCCCCCTCATCTGTATATACAGGCTCCTTCATTTTTTTGTGTCACTGTGACTGTAAATGGTGAAAGTGGGACCAAAATGTCATCATAAGCTTCTCTCTCCTATGTGTGGGTTATTTGTGTATTTTTTTTTTTTTTGTGACAGACTTGTGTAGATTAATGTGTATAAGTTCTACACAGTCAAGTAGTCTTTAAAGCTTGTTTTGCTCTCGATCTTTCCTTCCATGTTGGCAATGTGCCTTTTTATCCTGCAACTCCACCTGCAAGAAAATATCTGTTATACAAAATAGCTGCCAGTGGTAATTTGTACAGATGACAACTATGTTTTGTATCCCTATAATGGAACAAAACACCTATGCAGTACTCTATTGATTATCTCTTATCAACAGTGTTATATTAAGTAGACTTGCCAGAAATGAATCTGCAAAAACATATTATACATTCTTTACTATGATAGTTACAGCTGCTGACATAATACATTTTTGAAAGTTTATAATTGAAAATGCCAATGGCTTACAAACGTGTTATGGAACATTTTCTTATTCACTTTACATAACCCATATTAATATTTTTCTTGCTTTGTACACATTTGGTATTTCTGTATACGTGATATTTGCCTTTTGCAACCAGTGGAGTTAGCCAGATATGTTGACAGTTTTTATTATGCAGTATTAATCTTACATATTAGTACAGCTGCAATGAGCTTGGTTGGCAGTGTTATCTGCAATCAGCACTTTATGACCCTTGTGGGTTTAGCATTTAGTTTTGATTGTAATAACACCAGCATACAGTGAAGGACTAATATTCCAGGTTGGATCATGCTGTAAACAGTTTTAAATAGATTCCTAATTACTTGTGTACATTTCATCTTAAAATCCCAGTTACTGGTACCTATTTTCTCTTATTGATTATACTCAGTAATACATCACAACAAATATAATCAAATTAAATGTAATCATTTAAAAGGTGATTTATTTCATATAAAAAATATTTTTCTAACCTGGTTTCATGATTATTATATTTTGATATATAAAATTAAGGCAGTATGCTCTTCTTCAGTACTGTATCACACTAAGTTAGTGTGATACAGTACATGAGGAAACTACCATTATTTCAGGTGCACTCATTCAAAACCTTTGTTCTCTGCATCATAAAAAAAAATAATTTAAACCATTTATAATGTACGGAAATGGACAATGAAGTTCTAAAGTTTACAATTTGAGAAAGTATATTTTAACCCTTTTGATTGCTGACCTCTTTGTTCAGGTTATCTTTACAAGTGTATGTATCCCTCAAGGGAGGGTCCTTGAGGGACTCTTGATCTAGGGAATTTTATCTGTGCTCTGGTTCCCTGAATTGAGTCTGAATACCTTCCATCCCCCCCCCCCCCCACATGAGTTGTATATTCCTACGTTTAGCACTCTCCCATGATTATAATAATACAAGTGTATGTACAAACACAAGTGTTATACCTGTGGGAAATTTTGTACCTGACACAAGGGGAGTGACTAAGATAAGTGTTCAGGGTAAGTTGTTTATTAATAGGTTTCATAAGTAGATGGAGGATCAAGCCTGAAATCCTTGCGCTGAATTAGAAATGCAGCTTCAGCATTGAACAAATGCAAGTTCAGTGCTGAATAACAAACAGGTTCTATACTGAATAACAAACACAGGCTCAGCGCTGAATAACAAACACAAGCTCAGCCACACAAAAAGTCAACAAGTGTACATGCAGGAGGAGGATACAGTCACTACAATAATGTTAAATCTAAGACTGCATTAACAGTGATTCTCGTCAATCCTGGGAAAGCATTAAACCCTTAATGGTTATTCATAATATGCAAAACTAGTGCATAAACACATTTTGTTCTAGGAAGTGGAAGGCAGCTTCAGTTCCTTGCCCCCACGCTGTATGACCCTAGTGGGTTTATCGCTTCTTTTGATTATAACAATGATTCATTTCCTTGGCTCCTCAAAGAAGGTTCCTTGATGCTGGTGAGGGGCTCTTGATCTAAGGAATTGGACAAATGCTCCATATCCCCAAATCAAGCATGAATGCCTTCCATTCCCCAAGGCACTATGATCCCTATGAGTTTAGTGCTTCCCTATGAATGTAATAATAAATTCAATTTCTTGGATCAAGAGCCTTCATCAGGATTAACGCCCTTTTTTTTAATGCACTAAGAAGAAGACTGAAAGGTCAGATAGAACAAGAGTCTGCATGGTGTTTGCAGTGTTGAATGACCCTTGTGGGTTTAGTGCTTAGTTTTGATTATAATATATGGTCTTTGATAAATGAGAAGCTTCTTCCATGAAGGTTATCATAGCCAACACCATGAAGGTTATCATAGCCAACACCATGAAGGTTATCATAGCCAACACCATGAAGGTTGTCATAGCCAACACCATGAAGGTTATCATAGCCAACACCATGAAGGTTATCATAGCCAACACCATGAAGGTTATCATAGCCAACACCATGAAGGTTGTCATAGCCAACACCATGAAGGTTATCATAGCCAACACCATGAAGGTTATCATAGCCAACACCATGAAGGTTGTCATAGCCAACACCATGAAGGTTGTCATAGCCAGCACCATGAAGGTTATCATAGCCAACACAATGAAGGTTGTCATAGCCAACACCATGAAGGTTGTCATAGCCAGCACCATGAAGGTTATCATAGCCAACACCATGAAGGTTATCATAGCCAACACCATGAAGGTTATCATAGCCAACACCATGAAGGTTATCATAGCCAACACCATGAAGGTTATCATAGCCAACACCATGAAGGTTATCATAGCCAGCACCATGAAGGTTATCATAGCCAACACCATGAAGGTTATCATAGCCAACACCATGAAGGTTATCATAGCCAGCACCATGAAGGTTGTCATAGCCAGCACCATGAAGGTTATCATAGCCAGCACCATGAAGGTTATCATAGCCAGCACCATGAAGGTTATCATAGCCAACACCATGAAGGTTATCATAGCCAACACCATGAAGGTTGTCATAGCCAACACCATGAAGGTTATCATAGCCAACACCATGAAGGTTATCATAGCCAACACCATGAAGGTTATCATAGCCAACACCATGAAGGTTATCATAGCCAGCACCATGAAGGTTATCATAGCCAACACCATGAAGGTTATCATAGCCAGCACCATGAAGGTTATCATAGCCAGCACCATGAAGGTTATCATAGCCAGCACCATGAAAGTTATCATAGCCAGCACCATGAAGGTTGTCATAGCCAACACCATGAAGGTTATCATAGCCAGCACCATGAAGGTTATCATAGCCAGCACCATGAAGGTTATCATAGCCAACACCATGAAGGTTATCATAGCCAACACCATGAAGGTTATCATAGCCAACACCATGAAGGTTATCATAGCCAGCACCATGAAGGTTATCATAGCCAACACCACTGTGGGGTGGCCTGGTGGCTAAAGCTCCCGCTTCACACACGGAGGGCCCGGGTTCGATTCCCGGCGGGTGGAAACATTCGACACGTTTCCTTACACCTGTTGTCCTGTTCACCTAGCAGCAAATAGGTACCTGGGTGTTAGTCAACTGGTGTGGGTCGCATCCTGGGGGACAAGTAAACCCTGCCATCACATAGTCTCTCCTGTTATACTACACAAAGCACAGAGAGTGAACACTGAAACAAGCTGCCTCATTCCAGTTTATATTTGTCCAACCTATTTTTATGTTACCCAAGTAATAGCTTTTATATCCTTTTACTCATGTACGAATTAATTGCTCTACCATATTGTATTACTTTTGTCACTACCACTACTACTACTACTACTACCACTAGTGAACATCGATATGGTACCTCACTAGTATTCACCTCATAGCAAACACCATGAAGGTTATCATAGCCAACACCATGAAGGTTATCATAGCCAGCACCATGAAGGTTATCATAGCCAGCACCATGAAGGTTATCGTAGCCAACACCATGAAGGTTATCATAGCCAGCACCATGAAGGTTATCATAGCCAGCACCATGAAGGTTATCGTAGCCAACACCATGAAGGTTATCATAGCCAACACCATGAAGGTTGTCATAGCCAACACCATGAAGGTTATCATAGCCAACACCATGAAGGTTATCATAGCCAACACCATGAAGGTTATCATAGCCAACACCATGAAGGTTATCATAGCCAACACCATGAAGGTTATCATAGCCAACACCATGAAGGTTATCATAGCCAACACCATGAAGGTTGTCATAGCCAACACCATGAAGGTTATCATAGCCAACACCATGAAGGTTATCATAGCCAGCACCACGAAGGTTATCATAGCCAACACCATGAAGGTTATCATAGCCAGCACCACGAAGCTTATCATAGCCAGTTATTTAGTCTGGTGAGTCATCCTGGTTCCCGAGTAGAACTTCCGTAGTTATTCAATAGAACATGAGATATCATAGACATATTTGTATAGGCTCTGGCAGCAGTGCATGATCCTTGTCGGTTTAGCGCTTTCTTTTGTTATAATAACAATGTATAGGCTCTGGCGCCTATATTCAATTTGTCTGGAGTTTTACGATTCACTGGCCGCTAGTTCAATCCCCGCCCGTACCCTGGTCTATATAATTTACTATATTATGGACTCTTGTGTGCCCCCATTATCATTATGAACGAGAAAAATATGTTATGTATTCATAACGTAAATAAAAATAAATTTCAGTGTATATATGGGGAGAATACGAGAAATTTCGGTGCGCAGTTTGCGTGGCGATTGTCACTTGCTACGACAGGGGTACCAACCTTGCCAAATATACACTCAATATAACATACATTATTTATACATTACAAAGGAATTACTCTCGTGTCTAACACATTCACATACAAAATTGGTTTATTTCCAAAAGCAAGGCTCATAACAACAATTAAATGTAAAATAAAAATAAATATGATAGTGGGAGTGTTGGCAGAACTGGAAGTGGGCGGAGCTAAGGGCAGATTCAAACTGCGGCGACCCTTACTGACTTCAGTTGACCCGTGACCTTCATCGAGTGAGGACCCTCTAGGCGGTGCCTACCGTTTTTCGTTATTTTTGAGTTTGTCCTCATACTGGATATAACAACAGTGATACTACGCACCGTTACTCCTGTTAACGGCGGAATTAGGTAAGTAAATATTTATTTTTTTTACACATCCATTTTACGGGCCAGGAGATGTTATCCAACCTCTGCTCATTGCAAGGTCCATCCCTATCAGTCATATAACACCCAGGTACCAACTTACTGCTAGGTGAATAGTGACAGCAGGTATAAGGTAACTAACACCCAGGTACCTACTTACTGCTAGGTGAGCAGAGGCAGCAGGTGTAAGAAAACATGCCTGATGTTTCTACCCGTGCCGGGGATCAAACCCCGGACCCTTAGTGTGTGAGCCGAGTGTACACACACTGATAACTGATAACTTTTAAAATTGCCAGAAATACAGTTTACAACTCGGAGAAATGACAAACATATTCCCTGTAAGAAATGCTGATAGCTGTGTGTATAAGATTCCCTGTAAGAATGATAAATTAGAAACATGTGCAACTCTTGGGTATCTTTATTGAGGAAACGTTTCACCACACAGTGGCTTCATCAGTCCATACTAAGGAGAGTGGTGAAGATCAGGATGAGTTTGAGGTAATCAGTCCCTTAGCCTGGAGTCGATGTGGTCAGTCCATCAATCTTGATGGACTGACCACATTGACTCAAGGTTGAGGGACTGATTACCTCATTCTCCTCCTGTTCTTCAAGTTTCTCCTATGTGTGGACTGATGAAGCCACTGTGTGGTGAAACGTTTCCTCAATAAAGATACCCAAGAGTTGCACATGTGTCTAATTTATCAACGTGTCGGTTCTCTGAACCATTCATCTACAATCCCTGTAAGAATGCTGATAGCTGTCTATAAGATTCCCTGTCTGATTACCCATAAGATTACTAAGATTACAATATAATATTGCAGAATCGGCAGTTATTAAACATGACACGCCTTACATGTCACTTATAAATTTGCCTTGACATGTGACCTGAGAAAATTTTAACGTCACTGCTGAGTCAGGTGTGAGGTGATATCTCAGCCTTAGAAGGCTTCTGCTGTCTTATTTTCACTGTTCCTAATAAGCCCAATGAGCTGAATAGGCCTAACTCACTTAAATACATTTTTCAAAATACATAATCCAAAACACAAATTCGGCTAATTTTTCTGAATAATTTGAATGTTACCTTGCTCACTCCAACAACACACACAATCTTTAAAACCACTTGATTCTGCTGTTATCACCCCTCAAGGAAGGTTCCTTGATGTTGGTGAGGGGCTCTTGATTTAGGGAATTGGATCTGTGCTCCAGTTCCCCAAATTAAGCCTGAATGCCTTCCACATCCCCCCCCCCCCAGGCGCTGTATAATCCTCTGGGTTTAGCGCTTCCCCCTTGATTATTATAATAATAATCTGCTGTTATCTAATGCGATCATACAACCCATTAAGGTTGTGTCATGATTTTGCCTCATTACCAATTCTGTATTGTTGACCAGGGTTCCTGCTTCTCTGATTTTCTCTTGTATCAGATTGTCAAATACAGTGGTCCCTCGTTGTTCATAATTAATCCGTTCCTGGAGCCGTTACTATAAACGAAATTTACGATTTACGAATCAATTTTCCCCATAAGAAATAATGTAAATACAATTAATCCGTTCCTGACACCCAGAAGTATTAAAACAAAAAAATTTCTAACATGAAATATACATGTAGTACATAAACAATACAATGGGAAATGATGAATGAAACATTAACAGCATAACACTTACCTTTATTGGAGATTCTTCTTAGTGTATGGGAGACTGGAGGAGAGAGAGTGGATTGTTTATAGTTTGGAAGGGGAATCCCCTTCCAGCAACACCTCAGGTACCATTTGCTTTTCTGGGGTTGCTTCTCTTCTCTGTTTCTTAATGCCACTAGGACCACCTTGAGAGTCACTGGAGTCCTGTTTCACAAAATAACTGTGGAGAGAGCTCTGTTTCTGGCATCTCTTTAACACTTCCCTAAAATGGCCCAAGACTTTGTCACTGTACATGTTGCCAACCTGGCTTGCAACAACCTTGTTAGGGTGATGTTTCTCCATAAAGCTTTCCATCTTACCCCACATAGTAAAAATCTCTTTAATTTCTGAAGAAGGCACCTTCTTCCATCTCTCTTCCTCCTCCTCTGCAGCAAGATTCTGAGCTGCGATGTGTTGCTCTTCCTGCTGAAGCTCTTGCAGCTCCTCAGTGGTGAGCTCTTCATTGTGGTCTTCCACCAATTCTTCCACATCCTCCAAACTCACATCCAACCCCATGGAACTCCCCAGTGCCACAATTGATTTTACAACAGACATAGGCTCATTAGGATCAGTCCCAAATCCTTCAAAATCCCTCTTGTCGACACAATCTGGCCACAATTTTCTCCAGGCAGAGTTGTGCTCCAGTTCCCCGAATTAAGCCTGAATGCCTTCCACATCCCCCCCCCAGGCGCTGTATAATCCTCCGGGTTTAGCGCTTCCCCCTTGATTATAATAATAATAATAATCCAGGCAGAGTTCAAAGTCCTGGTAGTCACTCCCTCCCAAGCCATACCTATAAGGGTTATGCAGTGGAGGATGCTGAAGTGTTCTCTCCAAAATTCCCTTAGGGTCAAGTGAGTGTCTGTGGTCACAGTCAAGCACCTGTGAAACATTGCTTTTGTGTCGAGTTTTTTAAAGTTTGCAATAACCTGCTGGTCCATGGGTTGGAGGAGAGGAGTGGTATTCAGGGGCAAGAAGTTTACTGTGATGAACCCAAACTCCTCGGAAATTAGGTCATCCAAGTTTGGAGGATGAGCAGGTGCATTGTCCATTACTAGCAGGCACTTGAGATCCAATTTCTTTTCCAGGAGATACTCCTTCACACTAGGGCCAAACACTTCATTGAACCACTCGACGAAAATTTCCCTCGTGACCCATGCCTTACTATTAGATTTCCAAAACACACACAATTTACTCTTCATAACATTGTTTTTCCTGAACACTCTGGGATTTTCAGAATGGTACACTAGTAATGGCTTCACTTTGAAATCCCCACTAGCATTAGCACAGAACATTAGCATCAGCTTGTCTTTCATAGGCTTGTGTCCTGGCATTGCCTTTTCCTCTTGTGTAATGAAGGTCCTCTTTGGCATTTTCTTCCAAAAGAGGCCTGTTTCGTCACAATTGAACACTTGTTCAGGTTTCAGTCCTTCAGCCTCTATGTACTCCTGGAATTCATGCACATATTTTTCAGCCGCCTTGTGGTCCGAACTAGCAGCCTCACCATGCCTTACCACACTGTGTATGCCAGTACGGTTCTTAAATCTCTCAAACCAGCCTTTGCTGGCCTTAAATTCACTCACTTCACCACTATTTGCAGGCAATTTCTTTACCAAATCTTCATGCAACTGCCTAGCCTTTTCACAAATAAACGAAGTCATAAGAGTATCTCCTGCTAATTGTTTCTCATTTATCCACACCAATAATAACTTCTCAACCTCTTCCAGTACTGGTGATCTCATTTTTGTCAGCATAGTTACTCCCTTTGCAACAACAGCATCCTTTATTTCATTTTTCTTGGCCACTATGGAACATAAGGTTGTGTAGGGTTTCTTATACATCCTGGACAGTTCGGCCACACTTGTACCACTTTCATATTGTTCAATGATGGTTTTCTTAAATTCAATCGTATTTCTCACTTTCTTTACCACAGGCTTGGCACTAGGAGCTTTCTTTGGAGCCATGGTAGCTTATTTAGTACTTGCAAGCACTAAAATAAATGGAATATTATGAAATATTTCACTGGAGCACGCGAGGGGACCTTCGCTCACTGGTAAACAATGCCAGACTGGCTGCCGCCCTGGCCCACGCCGTGCGTACGTGTCCCGGAAACTACGACTCGCGAGTCAACCTATGAAAAGCGAGTCCATGTTTATACGAAAATACCCCTATGATTGGCGAATTTTACGATTGCTGGGAACTACGAAAAGCGGGGGACCACTGTACTACTGGATTAACACAGGTTTTGTTTTTCAGGAAATTCTTGACTGCCTTCGACACGCCACGGAGGTGTTGACACCAAGGAAGGAGACCCATTTAATATACCCTCCATCCTCATGTGGGTATTTATGATGCAGCTTTATAGTCTCGTTTGTATGGCACGAGACCCGCGTCAGGAAACATTTGTCCTCTTTCCTGACGAACCTGACCTAACCGCTACCAGCGTCAACTCTGCTAAGTATCAGACCTCACACGTCTCTTGTTACTCCACTATGACAGGAATAAATTTGCAAAACACTGCCTAGAAGTATGAAGCCTCGTACACATTTCGTACTAATGGTGATTATTTTTCAGTACCCTTTTTTTTCAGAGAATATGATTGTTACTGAAACGTTTTTCCTAGTGTCTTAATCCTGACACTTAGACTCCCTTCATACTCCATCTTTCAGGCAAGTCTGTCAGCCTCATCTAACAGACTTCAGTATGTGAATACAAATCAAGTATCAGATATGTCGATCATGTACCAATATTTACTATGTTCATGTTAATGTCATACGTAGTGGTAATCTATGTAACTATAGTTGGTGATTGGTAGTTTATAAAAATAACCAGTGTAGCAATAATAGCACTAACAATCGTAACACTAACAATCATAGCGCAATTGCGTTATCCAGCCAGCATTGCCTTGTTTCGTACCAGTGATGCCTTGTTTTGTACCAGCGATGCCTTGTTTTTGTACCAACGATGCCTTTTGTACTAGCGATGCCTTGTTTTGTACCAGCGATGCCTTGTACTAGCGATGCCTTCTTTGGTACCAGCGATGCTTTGTTTTGTACCAGCGATGCCTTCTTTCGTACCTTCTTTTATACCAGCGATGCCTTGTTTCTTATAATCCATCACATGAAATGATTTTGCTGATAAGCTCCATCACACACATGGACGGCCGCGGGGGCGTTGACCCCCGGAACACCCTAACAGTATACTTCAGGGCTGGGTTTTATGGTATATTCCATCACGAGATGGCTTTCCATGATTTTATACATTTTTTTTAATATCAAGATTGACAAGTACTATAATTCATATACTAGACTAAGCAGTGCACAGAAGTGTTTTAGATATGCAGCTGTGTGTTCCTGCTATCCATACCTCTTCCAGCCAGTGATGCCCTTCCTGCCAGCAAAGCCTCTTCCAGCCAGTGATGTCCTTCCTGCCAGCGATGCCTCTTCCAGCTAGTGATGTCCTTCCTGCCAGCGAAGCCTCTTCCAGCCAGTGATGTCCTTCCTGCCAGCGAAGCCTCTTCCAGCCAGTGATGTCCTTCCTGCCACGAAGCTTTTTCCAGCCAGTGATGTCTTTCCTGCCAGCAAAGTCTCTTCCAGCCAGTGATGTCATTCCTGCCAGCAAAGCCTCAACCAGCCAGTGATGTCCTTCCTGCCACGAAGCCTCTTCCAACCAGTGATGTCCTTCCTGTCACCGAAGCCTCTTCCAGACAGTGATGTCCTTCCTGTACAATTATGATATAATAATGAGTGTTAAGTAGTCAACAACCCAATAATAAGTCGGCCCATAATGCCTAGGCATAATAGAGGCTCTCTTTGCATTGCAACCCACTATTGTAAATACATAATCTCAATGTACTATTTGCAAAGACATAAATAAATAAAGCCTCTTCCAGCCAGTGATGTCCTTCATGCCAGCGAAGCCTCTTCCAGCCAGTGATGTCCTTCCCGCCAGCAAAGCTTCTTCCAACCAGTGATGTCCTTCCTGCCATTGAAGCCTCTTCCAGCCAGGGATGTCCTTCCTGCCAGCGAAGCCTCTTTCAGCCAGTGATGTCCTTCCTGCCACGAAGCCTTTTCCAGCCAGTGATGTCTTTCCTGCCAGTGAAGTCTCTTCCAGCCAGTGATGTCCTTCCTACCAGCGAGGCCTCTTCCAGCCAGTGATGTCCTTTCTGCCACGAAGCCTCTTCCAACCAGTGATGTCCTTCCTGTCACCAAAGTCTCTTCCAGCCAGTCATGTCCTTCCTGGCAGCGAAGCCTCTTCCAGCCAGTCATGTCCTTCCTGCCAGCGAAGCCTCTTCCAGCCAGTCATGTCCTTCCTGCCAGCGAAGCCACTTCCAGCCAGTCATGTCCTTCCTGGTAGCAATGCCTCTTCCAGCCAGTGATGTTCTTCCTGGCAGCGCAGCCTCTTCTAGCCAGTGATGTTCTTCCTGCCAGCAAAGTCTCTTCCAGCCAGTGATGTCCTTCCTGCCAGCGAAGCCTCTTCCAGCCAGTGATGCCCTTCCTGCCAGCGAAGCCTCTTCCGGCCAGTGATGTCCTTCCCGCCAGTGAAGCCTCTAACGGCCCGTGATGTCCTTCCTGCTAGCGAAGCCTCTTCCAGCCAGTGATGTCCTTCCTGCCAGCGAAGCCTCTTCCAGCCAGTGATATCCTCCCTGCCAGCGAAGCCTCTTCCAGCCAGTGATATCCTTCCTGCCAGCGAAGCCTCTTCCAGCCAGTGATGTCCTTCCTGCCAACGAAGCCTCTTCCAGCCAGTGATATCCTTCCTTCCAGCAAAGCCTCTTCCAGCCAGTGATGTCCTTCCTGCCAGCGAAGCCTCTTCCAGCCAGTGATGTCCTTCCTGCCAGCGAAGCCTCTTCCAGCCAGTGATGTTCTTCCTGCCAGCGAAGCCTCTTCCAGCCAGTGATGTCCTTCCTGGCAGCGAAGTCTCTTCCAGCCAGTCATGTCCTTCCTGCCAGCGAAGCCTCTTCCAGCCAGTCATGTCCTTCCTGCCAGCGAAGCGTCTTCCAGCCAGTCATGTCCTTCCTGGCAGCAATGCCTCTGCCAGCCAGTGATGTTCTTCCTGGCAGCGAAGCCTCTTCCAGCTAGTGATGTCCTTCCTGCCAACGAAGCCTCTTCCTACCAGCGAAGCCTCTTCCAGCCAGTGATGCCTTGACTATTGTAACTCAAAACCACTTAAATTTGATTAAATTTAATAATACGTACCTTAGTAAAATATCGAATACTGGAAGTAACTATAGTTAACAATACCACGTTGTAATGTTTTTTACTCTTAATAGTTATTTATTCACTTTCATTATCAGACTTAGTAGCAAATAATCATAGCAAAAATTATTGCAGGATTGACAATAACAATTAGTATAATTCATGTACTGTACTAAGCAATGCTGTGTTTCAGATATACAGCCAGTGAGGAGTCGTCCAGCCAGTGATGGGTCATCCAGCCAGTGATGGATCATCCAGCCAGTGATGAGTCTTCCAGCCAGTGATGAGTCGTCCAGCCAGTGATGAGTCGTCCAGCCAGTGATGGGTTATCCAGCCAGTGATGCCTCTACTATGTGTCCATAGTTTTTCATTCTTTATCATTTATTTCTTCCAGTCATCAGTGCCTTTTCTCCCATCAGCAGCGCCTTCCAGCTAAGAACGTTTTCAATCAGCCAGCAGTTTTTTTTTTCCAGTCAGGGGCTTAGCGTTTAGTTTTCATTACAATCGTTCCAGTGTCCCAGGTTCCATGACCCTTGTGGGTTTAGACCCATACTAGGCACACAAAAGAACGAGTATGGGCCTATAGCCCCATACTCGTTCTTTTTGTGTTCCAGTCAGTGAAGCAGTGTTTTTCATTCGACACGGCAATATGGTTCTAGGGTCACAGGATGGTTTTGTTATCCTGTTTCATAACCAGCGTGACGCTTTGTATCGTTCTGTATATAGGATGGGTTTGTGTTCCACTCCATTGTACAGTTTGTAAATTCCGTCACACAGGATGGTTTGTCATATTTACGGTTTTCCTGTCATATAGT
The DNA here is from genome assembly GCF_038502225.1 of Cherax quadricarinatus. Classification (NCBI taxonomy): domain Eukaryota; kingdom Metazoa; phylum Arthropoda; class Malacostraca; order Decapoda; family Parastacidae; genus Cherax; species Cherax quadricarinatus. Next base: position 6,907,717 of record NC_091388.1, on the reverse strand, counting down.
GATTGGCTGTCTCGTATTCCATTGTATTTTATTTTTACAGTTAAATTCCATCACAAACGATGGTTTTAACAGAATATTCCATCACAGGATAGTTTTTCCCTATGTTCTATTATACAAGATGGGTTTTTCCCTATTTCCATAACCGAGGATGGTTTTTCTTGTATTCCATTATACAAAATGGTTTTTAAGGTATATTCCAAAGAATGGTTTTCTCTATTATTTTTCCATCACACAATTGTTTTCCCGTCATTTTATTGCATTTTTTATAGTAAATTAATTGTTTTGATACATTTTGTCAGTGAATGCTTTTCTTGTTATATTTTATCACACAGGATGCTTTTCCTTGTTATATTTTATCACACAGGATGCTTTTCCTTGTTATATTTTATCACACAGGATGCTTTTCCTTGTTATATTTTATCACACAGGATGGTTTCCTTGTTATATTTTATCACACAGGATGCTTTCCTTGCTATATTTTATCACACAGGATGCTTTCCTTGCTATATTTTATCACACAGGATGCTTTATTTGCTATATTTTATCACACAGGATGCTTTCCTTGCTATATTTTATCACACAGGATGCTTTCCTTGTTATATTTTATCACACAGGATGGTTTCCTTGTTATATTTTATCACACAGGATGGTTTCCTTGTTATATTTTATCACACAGGATGGTTTCCTTGTTATATTTTATCACACAGGATGCTTTCCCCTCAATACTTCAACCACCAGGTGAAGAAGTCTGGCAGCCTCAACCTGGAGACGCGGGTATGGTCTCAGTGTCCTACCAGGATCGTGTGTGTGTTCTAATACTATGTAATGTATATCAGCTTTCTTTATTTTAAATTTTAATTTAAATAATGTATCCTGCTAGGTGGTGTATCATTGTAATTGTCTTATTATCAATCTAATAATAACTAGCAAGATTTACAATAACAATATTAAGCATTATTATTGTACGATACTAATGAATGCAGCATTGTGTTCCAGCCAGTGATGTGTCTTCCAGCCAGTGATGTCTCTTCCACCCAGTGATATCTTCCAGCCAGTGATGTCTTCCAGCCAGTGATGTCTCATTGATCTAGTGATTCCTGTTCCTGCCATTGATCAATATATCTGTCTTGTCAGATATATTAATTTTTTTTTTTTTCAGCAAACCTGCCATATCCCACCGAGGAAAGATTACCTAATCTATTTAGTCTATTTAATAAGTTAGTCATCCGTAGTTAATACAAATAATTATAACAATAATAACCCTAATAACTTGCCTTGTTTCCAACTATCAGTTCCAGTGATGCCTCTGCTTATTGTGGATAACTCAAAAACACCTAAATTTTTAATTCAGCCATAATTTGCTAAATAAGTATACACGATATGATGTAGGGCGAAATGACAGTAGTTTGTTGGATTATGTATTGGTAGATAAAAGACTGTTGAGTAGACTTCAGGATGTACATGTTTATAGAGGGGCCACAGATATATCAGATCACTTTCTAGTTGTAGCTACACTGAGAGTAAAAGGTAGATGGGATACAAGGAGAATAGAAGCATCAGGGAAGAGAGAGGTGAAGGTTTATAAACTAAAAGAGGAGGCAGTTAGGGTAAGATATAAACAGCTATTGGAGGATAGATGGGCTAATGAGAGCATAGGCAATGGGGTCGAAGAGGTATGGGGGAGGTTTAAAAATGTAGTGTTAGAGTGTTCAGCAGAAGTTTGTGGTTACAGGAAAGTGGGTGCAGGAGGGAAGAGGAGCGATTGGTGGAATGATGATGTAAAGAGAGTAGTAAGGGAGAAAAAGTTAGCATATGAGAAGTTTTTACAAAGTAGAAGTGATGCAAGGAGGGAAGAGTATATGGAGAAAAAGAGAGAAGTTAAGAGAGTGGTGAAGCAATGTAAAAAGAGAGCAAATGAGAGAGTGGGTGAGATGTTATCAACAAATTTTGTTGAAAATAAGAAAAAGTTTTGGAGTGAGATTAACAAGTTAAGAAAGCCTAGAGAACAAATGGATTTGTCAGTTAAAAATAGGAGAGGAGAGTTATTAAATGGAGAGTTAGAGGTATTGGGAAGATGGAGGGAATATTTTGAGGAATTGTTAAATGTTGATGAAGATAGGGAAGCTGTGATTTCGTGTATAGGGCAAGGAGGAATAACATCTTGTAGGAGTGAGGAAGAGCCAGTTGTGAGTGTGGGGGAAGTTCGTGAGGCAGTAGGTAAAATGAAAGGGGGCAAGGCAGCCGGGATTGATGGGATAAAGATAGAAATGTTAAAAGCAGGTGGGGATATAGTTTTGGAGTGGTTGGTGCAATTATTTAATAAATGTATGGAAGAGGGTAAGGTACCTAGGGATTGGCAGAGAGCATGCATAGTTCCTTTGTATAAAGGCAAAGGGGATAAAAGAGAGTGCAAAAATTATAGGGGGATAAGTCTGTTGAGTGTACCTGGTAAAGTGTATGGTAGAGTTATAATTGAAAGAATTAAGAGTAAGACCGAGAATAGGATAGCAGATGAACAAGGAGGCTTTAGGAAAGGTAGGGGGTGTGTGGACCAGGTGTTTACAGTGAAACATATAAGTGAACAGTATTTAGATAAGGCTAAAGAGGTCTTTGTGGCATTTATGGATTTGGAAAAGGCGTATGACAGGGTGGATAGGGGGGCAATGTGGCAGATGTTGCAAGTGTATGGTGTAGGAGGTAGGTTACTGAAAGCAGTGAAGAGTTTTTACGAGGATAGTGAGGCTCAAGTTAGAGTATGTAGGAAAGAGGGAAATTTTTTCCCAGTAAAAGTAGGCCTTAGACAAGGATGTGTGATGTCACCGTGGTTGTTTAATATATTTATAGATGGGGTTGTAAGAGAAGTAAATGCGAGGGTCTTGGCAAGAGGCGTGGAGTTAAAAGATAAAGAATCACACACAAAGTGGGAGTTGTCACAGCTGCTCTTTGCTGATGACACTGTGCTCTTGGGAGATTCTGAAGAGAAGTTGCAGAGATTGGTGGATGAATTTGGTAGGGTGTGCAAAAGAAGAAAATTAAAGGTGAATACAGGAAAGAGTAAGGTTATGAGGATAACAAAAAGATTAGGTGATGAAAGATTGAATATCAGATTGGAGGGAGAGAGTATGGAGGAGGTGAACGTATTCAGATATTTGGGAGTGGACGTGTCAGCGGATGGTTCTATGAAAGATGAGGTGAATCATAGAATTGATGAGGGAAAAAGAGTGAGTGGTGCACTTAGGAGTCTGTGGAGACAAAGAACTTTGTCCTTGGAGGCAAAGAGGGGAATGTATGAGAGTATAGTTTTACCAACGCTCTTATATGGGTGTGAAGCGTGGGTGATGAATGTTGCAGCGAGGAGAAGGCTGGAGGCAGTGGAGATGTCGTGTCTGAGGGCAATGTGTGGTGTGAATATAATGCAGAGAATTCGTAGTTTGGAAGTTAGGAGGAGGTGCGGGATTACCAAAACTGTTGTCCAGAGGGCTGAGGAAGGGTTGTTGAGGTGGTTCGGACATGTGGAGAGAATGGAGCGAAACAGAATGACTTCAAGAGTGTATCAGTCTGTAGTGGAAGGAAGGCGGGGTAGGGGTCGGCCTAGGAAGGGTTGGAGGGAGGGAGTAAAGGAGGTTTTGTGTGCGAGGGGCTTGGACTTCCAGCAGGCATGCGTGAGCGTGTTTGATAGGAGTGAATGGAGACAAATGGTTTTTAATACTTGACGTGCTGTTGGAGTGTGAGCAAAGTAACATTTATGAAGGGATTCAGGGAAACCGGCAGGCCGGACTTGAGTCCTGGAGATGGGAAGTACAGTGCCTGCACTCTGAAGGAGGGGTGTTAATGTTGCAGTTTAAAAACTGTAGTGTAAAGCACCCTTCTGGCAAGACAGTGATGGAGTGAATGATGGTGAAAGTTTTTCTTTTTCGGGCCACCCTGCCTTGGTGGGAATCGGCCAGTGTGATAATAAAAATAAAAAAAATTGGGTATTCTAAATAATTCATGACAGTATTAATCCTCATTATTTTTATTAAACCCACTTTACGTCTATATAAACAACTCGTATTTATCAGATAATTTACAAGTAATCATTATCATAGCAACGTGCTTAGGTATGACCCAAATCATAAACTCATTAGGTGTGTAAATTTTTTACTACTACACTTTAGGATGAGTATATGGCACATAACATTATTAAACTAACATGAAAAATTTATTTTAGGTGTGATATACCATCCCCTAAACTTAGATAGGGACCAAGGGAGACTACTATGGGAGGAAATTAAGGCCACAAGGCACGATAACGTAGTAATTCTAGGAGACTTTAACTTTAGTCATATTGATTGGAATTTCTTGACTGGGAATTTAGAATCAAACGACTTCTTAGAAGTATTATTATTATTATTATATTCAAGGGGGAAGCGCTAAACCTGTAGGATTATACAGCACCTGTGGGGGGGATGTGGAAGGTATTCAGGCTTAATTCAGGAAACTGGAGCACAGATCCAATTCCCTGAATCAAGAGCCCCTCACCAGCATCAAGGAGCCTTCCTTGAGGGGTTCTTAGAAGTAGTTTAGGATTGTTTTTTGAAGCAGTTTGTGATGGAGCCTACAAGAATGAGGGGAGACATGATAGAAGTGTATAAGTGGAAGATTGGTATTAACAAAGGGGATATAAATAAGGTTTTGAGGATATCACTTCAAGAAAGAACCTGCAATAATGGATTCAAATTAGATAAGTTTATATTTCGAAAAGATATAGGAAAGTATTGGTTTGGAAATAGAGTAGTTGATGAGTGGAATGCCCTTTCCAGCCAGTGATTACTTCCAGCTGGTGAGGACTTCCTGCCAGTGATTCTTTTGTCCAGCCAGTGATACCTCCAACCAGCGATACTGGGTCAGTAGCACATTTTCCTACTGTAAATAACACCGAGCCACTTAAACATGTTAAAATTCAACCATAACCTTGCTAAAATAATGGATATTTGAAATAATTCATGACAGTATGCAAGATATATTGTGATGTTTTTTATAATTTGTGTACAAACTTGTACTGTTATTTAACGATTAACACGTAAATAATACATTACAAATGTAACTTGTTTAGCTCACTCTTAGTCCTTGATCAATTCAATTATGTATCTTCATAGTCTTTTACTGCAACCCATAGGATGAGTGAAGGCTGCATAACGAAGCTACTGAAGTAACTGTGACTTCTCTTCCAGCCAGTGATGCTTCCACCTGCCAATGATGTCTGTCCCTGCCAAAGATGACCTGCTAGCTACGCCTGCTTCTATATTCATAGTGTCATATTTTAACACGTGATCATTTTTCTGTTGTACTTAATAAGAACATAAAGGAGGAACACTGCAGCAGCCCTGTTGGCCCATACTAGGCAGATCCTTCACAATCCATCCTGCTAACAAAATATTTGCCCAACCCAGTTTTCAGTGGTACCCAAGAAATAAGCTTTAATAGGATGGTTTTTCATACTCCATCCTATGGATAATGATGTCTGCCAGATGAGGCTGGCAGACATCAATATGGACCACATAACCTACTTAGGCCACCAAAATATGTGCTCAATTACCAAATACATTGATCATGTATAAATGTTAGTATGATTGATATATATGTAGTGATGTAATCTGTATAAGAGGGTTATCAATAGTTTATAAAAGTAGGTAATAGTAATCATAGCAATACTAGTACTAACAATCCTAACACTAACAACTAACCATAGTGAAGGTGTCTTATCCACCCAGCGATGCTTTTTTTTTTGTCAGCGATGCCTAGTGTCTTACCAGCCATGCCTCGTTTTTTTGCCAGCGAAGCCTCGTTTTTTGTCAGCGAAGCCTCGTTTTTTGTCAGCGATGCCTCGTTTTTTGTCAGCGATGCCTCGTATCTTAACAGCGAAGCCTCGTTTTTTGCCAGCCATGCCTCGTGTCTTGCCAGCCATGCCTCGTGTCTTGCTAGCCATGCCTCGTGTCTTGCTAGCCATGCCTCGTGTCTTGCCAGCGATGCCTCGAAGACGCACTAACTTTGGTTCTCCAGGGGTTTCTAGCTCTCCCGGTTAAAATTCCAAAAAAATCTTACCCTACAGGTATATTATTATTATTATTATAATCAAGGGGGAAGCACTAAACCCGTAGGATTATACAGCGCCTATGGGGGGATGGAAGGCATTCAGGCTTAATTCAGGGAACTGGAGCACAGATCCAATTCCCTAGATCAAGAGCCCCTCACCAGCGTCAAGGAGCCTTCCTTGAGGGGACCCTACAGGTATAGAAGTCATCCAGCCTGACTTCATTTCAATGTACATAACCTTACAGGATCACCTATATAACCTCAAATGCTACACATCTTCCCATTAGGTTTTCTTATCAGTATTCAACAATGAATCGGTATCTCCACTAATACTGTGTTACAGGTAACGATGCAGCCGAGTGTTCAAGCCCGTGACGCAGCCTGGTGTTCCAGCCCGTGATGCAGCCTGGTGTTCCAGCCCGTGATGCAGCCTAGTGTTCCAGCCCATGATGCAGCCGAGTGTTCCAGCCCGTGACACAGCCTAGTGCTCCAGCCTGTGATGCAGCCTAGTGCTCCAGCCCGTGATGCAGCCTGGTGCTCCAGCCCGTGATGCAGCCTAGTGTTCCAGTCTGTGATGCAGCTGAGTGCTCCAGCCCGTGACACAGCTTAGTGCTCCAGCCCGTGACACAGCCTAGTGCTCCGGCCCGTGACACAGCCTAGTGCTCCAGTCCGTGATGCAGCCTAGTGCTCCAGCCTGTGATGCAGCCTAGTGTTCCAACCCATGATGCAGCCTAGTGTTCCAGCCCGTGATGCACCCTGGGCCCTGTTCACAAGTCATCTCTCACTACCCAGAAGACTGAATAAATTTAGCCTATACATATTACCTGTTTAATTTTTCCCCAAACAAAAAAATCGATTGCAAACAATATCAGTATTTAATACTGACATGGTAATTAAATAAGCTGTAATACAGCATAGAATTGAATATTAACATTAAATATTAATGCTGATTTTGGTTACCAAGTGATGCTGTCCAAGGATTATTATTATTATTATAATCAAGGGGGAAGCGCTAAACCCGTAGGATTATACAGCGCCTGGGGGGGGGATGTGGAAGGCATTCAGGCTTAATTCGGGGAACTGGAGCACAGATTCAATTCCCTAAATCAAGAGCCCCTCACCAACATCAAGGAACCTTCCATGAGGGGTGCTGTCCAAGGAGAGGGGGTACCTTGATGCTTTGGAAGGACTTGATTCAAGGAAATGGATCAGTTGTCCTCTTCAAACTTATCTCCCATTCCCCAGGCTTTTCATGACCCCTGTGGGTTTAGAGCTACCCAGCAATAGTGTGATCTTCAGGAGGCAATTAACCTCATTCTGAAGGATGAGTCCAAGTCTAGTTTGTAAATCATGATAATGTCAAAAATAAAAACACTGGTGGTATAATACTCGTTTCCCCAGACACTATGACCCTTGGGGTTTTAGCGCTTCCATGAATAATGCACAACAGTTTGGGCAGATTTCATCTAGGATTAAAACCAATACTAATAAATACTCAAGGGAGGTTCCTTGATGCCAGTGAGGGTCTCTTGATCTAGAATTGCATCTGCTCCAGTTCCCTGAATACCTTCCATCCAACCCCCCCTCAGGCACTGTATAAGCCCTATGGATTTAGCGCTTCACCATTATAATATTGACCAGCATAATAGTGAAAGGTATGGTAATACTTCATCTCAAGGGGGGTTCCTTGATGCAAATGAGGGGCTCTTGATTTAAGGAATCTGAGCTGTTTCCTTGAACTAACGTTATTGTTTCCCATTCTCCAAAGGTGCTTCATGACCCCTTCAGATTTAGCGCTTTACCCTAAATATATTATTATTATAATCAAAAAGAAGCGCTAAGCCACAAGGGCTATAACCCTAAATATAATAATAGTGCAATACACAGATCAGGTGGGAATAAAAAATGTGATCAGTGATGAGGTGGGGTTAATGTGGTAATGACCGGTGAGGTCAGGTACTGCTAGTACCAAGGTAGTAGCTGCTAGTACCAGGTAGCAGCTGCTAGTACCAGGTAGCAACAGATAGTATCAGGCAATATCAGGAACGCATTCATTACGGATATGTTTATTGAAGACAATTTATTCCTTGGACCTTGATCACTACTACTGACCACTGCTATTACTACTATAGTCACTACAATTAATACTTCGGTTGCTAATACTACTGCTGCTACTGTTACTACCACTGTTACTTGTACTACCACTACTGATACCCCTCAAGGAAGGTTCCTTGATGTTGGTGAGGGGCTCTTGATTTAGGGAATTGTATCTGTGCTCCAGTTCCCCGAATTAAGCCTGAATACCTTCCACATCCCCCCCAGACGCTGTATAATCCTCCGGGTTTAGCGCTTCCCCCTTGATTATAATAATACTGATACTTAGGTTAGGTTAGGTAAGGTTTGTCAGGAAACAGGACAAGTGTTTCCTGACGCTGGTCTTAGTCAGATGATGACCCGCCTTTGGAGCTTTGGTCATCTGACCGAGGCCTTCCGCTGGCTTACCGGTCCACCCTTTTAAAAATAATGGTCATTTTATAACCATTTAAAAATATGAATAGTACTAGTCATACTGATTTCCTGCTTCTATATATAGCCTGTCTGTTCTCATTCCTCAGCTGACCCGTACATCACCTGATCTGGATATCAGCTGACCCCTACATCAGCTGTCACCCACACAGCTGACCCACACATCAGCTGATCCACACATCAGCTGACCCACACATCAGCTGACCCACACATCAGCTGACCCACACAACAGCTGACCCACACAACAGCTGACCCACACATCAGCTGACCCACACATCAGCTGACCCACACATCAGCTGACCCACACATCAGCTGACCCACCCCGGTGGCCTGGTGGCTAAAGCTCCCGCTTCACACACGGAGGGCCCGGGTTCGATTCCCGGCGGGTGGAAACATTTCGACACGTTTCCTTACACCTGTTGTCCTGTTCACCTAGCAGCAAATAGGTACCTGGGTGTTAGTCGACTGGTGTGGGTCGCATCCTGGGGGACAAGATTAAGGACCCCAATGGAAATAAGTTAGACAGTCCTCGATGACGTACTGACTTTCTTGGGTTATCCTGGGTGGCTAACCCTCCGGGGTTAAAAATCCGAACGAAATCTTATCTTATCTTATCTTACAACAGCTGACCCACACAGTCGGTTCCTGATCAGCCGGGCTGTGGCTCGTACGTTGGTTTGCGTGCAGCCAGCAGTAACAGCCTGGTTGATCAGGCTCTGATCCACCAGGAGGCCTGGTCACAGACCGGGCCGCGGGGGCGTTGACCCCCGGAACTCTCTCCAGGTAAACTCCAGGTAAACACAACAGCTGACCCACACAACAGCTGACCCACACATCTGCTGACCCACACAACAGCTGACCCACACAACAGCTGACCCATACATCAGCTGATCCACACAGCTCACTCCACACAGCTGACCCACACATCAGCTGACCCACCTGTTACGAGCGGGGTCCCACAGGGGTCAGTCCTAGGACCAGTGCTATTTATGATATATGTGAACGACATGATGGAAAGAATAGACTCTGAAGTGTCCCTATTCGCAGATGACGTGAAGTTGATGAGAAGAATTAAATCGGACGAGGATGAGGCAGGACTGCAAAGAGACCTGGACAGGCTGGACATGTGGTCCAGCAACTGGCTTCTCGAATTCAATCCAGCCAAATGCAAAGTCATGAAGATTGGGGAGGGGCAAAGAAGACCGTAGACAGAGTATAGGCTAGGTGGACAAAGACTACAGACCTCACTCAGGGAGAAAGACCTTGGGGTGACCATAACACCGAGCACATCACCGGAGGCACACATCAACCAAATAACTGCTGCAGCATACGGGCACCTGGCAAACCTGAGAATAGCGTTCCGATACCTTAATAAGGAATCGTTCAAGACACTGTACACTGTGTACGTTAGGCCCATACTGGAGTATGCAGCACCAGTCTGGAACTCACACCTGGTCAAGCACGTCAAGAAGTTAGAGAAAGTACAAAGGTTTGCAACAAGGCTAGTCCCAGAGCTCAGGGAAATGTCGTACGAGGAAAGGTTGGGGGAGATCGGACTGACGACACTGGAGGACAGAAGGGTCAGGGGAGACATGATAACGACATACAAGATACTGCGGGAAATAGACAAGGTGGACAGAGCTAGGATGTTCCAGAGAGGGGACACAGGGACAAGGGGTCACAACTGGAAGCTGAGGACTCAGACGAGTCACAGGGACGTTAGGAAGTATTTCTTCAGCACCTTTCAAGGCAGGTGAAACTGCTGACCTAGAAAATGTACAGAGAACCTTCACGGCGCGCATAACGGAGATAAAACACCTCAATTACTGGGAGCGCTTGAGGTTCCTAAACCTGTATTCCCTGGAACGCAGGCGGGAGAGATACATGATTATATACACCTGGAAAATCCTAGAGGGACTAGTACCGAACTTGCACACGAAAATCACTCACTACGAAAGCAAAAGACTTGGCAGACGATGCAACATCCCCCCAATGAAAAGCAGGGGTGTCACTAGCACGTTAAGAGACCATACAATAAGTGTCAGGGGCCCGAGACTGTTCAACTGCCTCCCAGCATACATAAGGGGGATTACCAACAGACCCCTGGCAGTCTTCAAGCTGGCACTGGACAAGCACCTAAAGTCGGTTCCTGACCAGCTGGGCTGTGGCTCGTACGTTGGTTTGCGTGCAGCCAGCAGCAACAGCCTGGTTGATCAGGCTCTGATCCACCAGGAGGCCTGGTCACAGACCGGGTCGCGGGGGCGTTGACCCCCGGAACTCTCTCCAGGTAAACTCCAGAGTCGTCAGGAAGTGGAATAGCCTAGCAAGTGAAGTAGTGGAGGCAGGAACCATACATAGTTTTAAGAAGAGGTATGACAAAGCTCAGGAAGCAGAGAGAGGACCCAGTAGCGATCAGTGAAGAGGCGGGGCCAGGAGCTGAGTCTCGACCCCTGCAACCACAATTAGGTGAGTACACATCAGCTGACCCACACATCAGCTGACCCACACAACAGCTGACCCACACATCAGCTGACCCACACATCAGCTGACCCACACATCAGCTGACCCACACAACAGCTGACCCACACATCAGCTGACCCACACAACAGCTGACCCACACATCAGCTGATCCACACAACAGCTGACCCACACAACAGCTGACCCACACATCAGCTCCCCCACACATCAGCTCCCCCACACATCAGCTGACCCACACAGCTGACCTGTGCTCAGTGTGTTAACAACTCTTGTGTGCTACGAGTCTGTGTCATAGTCTATCAATTTTCTAACTTGTTACATGTGCTATTACTATTAATGTAATTATTAATCACAATACAGTGGCTCCTAAGGGTAAGACTAGTGAAGAGTGGAGTCACAAGCCTTTCATTTTAAGGTAAAAGGCTAGAAATGGTCAAGATTGGTGGAAAAGGCATGTTGAACTCCCAGATAGAGATCAAACCAGCTCCCTTCCTTTGATAATTACGTCTTAAATGGTCATTCGCTAGTCACCATAAGCAAAGGATGAAGATATTTTAAGGTTAGTGATATAATTCATCTTTTTTTTAGGCCTAGTTATATTACACACTTATGATTTTAACCATTTATATACACTGGAAAGTGAAAAAAGTTTGTTATTCTCTTTGTCAGCTAGGCCTATATACGCCTGTTATTCTCTTTGTTAGCCAGGCCTATATGCTTGTACATGTAGAAATGAAGATATTAAGCCTCAGGACCCCTAATCCTGGAGGAGCCCCCAGAAGTTAATTTTGTCCACATTACTTAAAAAAAGCTGGGTCTACTGTTTGGGAAGAGGTTACGAAGGGGCCCCATAACAGTACAAGTTGGAGGGCCCCAAAAATGTCGGCCCCCCATTGGGTCCAGAGACTGGGAGAAATAATGTGGATGAGGGTGTAAGTTGATTCAGCTACATATAAATACAGTTACATAAATTACCATACACCTGGAGGGTATTCCGGGGATCAACGCCCCCCCCCAAAAAAAAAAAAGTCAGACAAAGTGACTTATTTCCATTTACAAGTCACAGTGTGACTTGTAAATGGTCACAGTCGATCCAAAACGTCGTTATAATCTTGTGTGTGGGTTATTTGTATATATAAAAGGTCCACTGGTTAATTAAACAGCTTTTTGAGAGTCGTAGTTTACCACGAGAAAGTTGCCACCATCACATGTACAGGAGAGTGTGGTGAAAATAGCCATGAGATACCTGGAGAGAGTTCCGGGGGTCAACGCCCCCGCTGCCCGGTCTGTGACCATCAGGGCCTGATCAACCAGGCTATGGAAAATTTTCTAGGGTGATTACCTGTACGTACCCTAAATGCCTAGCCATGCTAGGTGTTCTAGTGGTACACTCTGTAATTATTATTTTACTACATGTAAACCACACAATAACTAAATTCTGTAAACTCAGCATTGTAATCCTTATTGTGGAAAATTGCATTTATCTGAATGTATCATTATATACATAACAGTAAATGAACAAAGATAATTATTATTTATCAGTTAGACAAGTAGGAATTTGGGACACCTAGGTCGCAAAAAATGTCCCCCATCGATACCTACCACTTCCATATCCACAAGTTGCTCTGGACCTATTAATTACCAATGAAATATGTATAACCAGGAATACTGGTAAATATATAAATTTTGTGGTCTGTATATTAAAAATAATAAATGATTATATATATACACAATTACATAACAGAAGGAAAATATATCTTAATATCACTCACCAATTTGACTGGAGATTAAGTTGTATCATACTCAGAAAAACCTCACTAACTAAATTTATGAAAACACTGGCCAGAATTATACACAAATCTAGAGAGCTTATCTGAGGTTCCTGGAGCTGTCTTGTCCAGTCGTCTGATATCTCAGGTTATGCAGGAATGCATGTTCAACAATTTTGCCTCCTATTTGAGAGGTGTCAGCCCAATTTTAACCTCTAGAGCACGAAAATTCCTTCCCATTACACTAACGTTGTGTCCAATTCAAAACCAAGATGGCGAGTCTCGTCTGTGCAGACGCAGGCTCTCCGTTTTCTATGACATAAATATTATTAAATACAGTATGGCCATCTATTTACATATAAATACTGAATTTCTGGAAAATATATAGTACAGTATTTTCCACACTGCAGCCGGCCGGAGTTCGTTGCTAAACGATTCAAATTACTCCTTCCTTTAGGAGACGATTCCAGCCAGTTCTGGCTTGAGTGGCTGTTCTCCTAGTAGGTCTTACTACGATTTCATCTTCCGGCATCACTTGGTCTGCGTTATCTTCCATATCACTCGTGTCACTTTCCCTCAGATTTTCATTTACATTTGATTGAACACCTAATTCCAAGGGAATCAATTTATTAATTGTGCATAAACTTTCCTGGCCACGACACAACACTTTGACATTCCTGACAACACCTTGTGCATCTGGGTACAATGTCAATACTTTGCCCAGAGGCCAAAATGTTCGATGTTGTTCAGTGTCAATTAACACAATGTCACCTGGTTGAATGGTCTGTCGATTTACTGCCTCTGTCGCACCATAAAAGTGTTCACATAGTGTAAGAAGATATTCCTTACGTCACACATTAGACCAATGATCAATTACTTTATTTAACATTTTAAATTTATCACACAACACTGCCGCATCATTGTAATCTTCATCACTTTCTTCCAGATTACCTCTATAGACAGGGGCAGCTTCCAATTTCCTTCCACATATTAGGTGAGAAGGTGTTAATACATCTGCATCAGGTGTATCACTCATGTACGAGAGAGGCCTATTATTTATACGATTTTCTGCCTCCACTAACACTGCACGGAATTCTTCCAAATTAATTCTCTTCCGGTGTAGTACTTTGCGGAGACACCTCTTCACTGTGCCTATCAGTCTTTCGTACAGCCTCCCCTGCCAAGGGGCTCTAGGAGTAATAAATTTCGAGGCACACCCTCGCTGGTTTAACAGAGATTGAACATCGTTACTATTATTTAATTCTATCAAGTGTTGAGCACCTGCTACAAAATTTGTGGCATTATCCGAAATCATCAACCTCGGACAGGATCTCCCAGCTGCAGATTTTCGAAACAGCTGTATAAACTGTTCTGCAGACAAGTCCTGTGCCACTTCTAGTAGCAGTACAGGTGAACAAACAAACATACACTTTCAGTGGAACACCATTTGACGTACCTGTTAAAATTATTGGACCACTATAGTCTACACCTGTTACATTAAATGGTTTCACTAATTGTACACGCTCCTTTGGCAATGGTGGAGGACCTGGGTACATATAGGATCTGGCATCCACACAGCGACATATTACACAAGATTTAATCACCCTTTTTACACTTTGCCGTCCTTGTGGAATCCAGAAAGTTTCCCTAATACAATTTAAGGTATCTTGTACCCCACCATGCATTACATTTTTATGGGCACTTAGAACAATTAAATTTGTTAGATGATGAGTTTTGGGCAGTAAGATAGGTTGTTTAGCATAATCACCCAATTCAACATTTTGTAACCTACCTCTGCACCTAATTACATTGTTCTCTAAATACAGCCTCAGTTTCTCTATTATAGAACCTTTCACAATTTTTCTTTCCATCATCAATTTAATCTCATTTCCATAGATTTCCTCCTGTACCCTCTTTATCCAATATTCAAGAGGATGTGAAAACTTAAATGAAATATTCAGCTTGTTTAGAAATTTAAACACCAACTTAGTTACATTGATTAGTTTGGGTAAAGAAGAATACCTATTTATATCAATGGCTAAGGAAGGACAAACTATTGGAGCGGTGGTCACAGTAATTTCAACAGGAGCAATATAAGCCTTTTGTACAGGCCAGTTAGCTTTATTTACCAACCAGCTCGGTCCTTTAAACCATGATACAGCATTTACAAATTTACCATAAGGTAAACCTCGAGACAAGAAATCAGCTGGATTCTCCTCACCAGGTATATGATTAAATGTTAACATATGCTGACCCAAACTATTATACTTCTCTTGCATCTAATTAATCTCAGCGACTGTTTTGTATGTACACAATTTTACTGTTTCCATTACGAATCCATTGTAAGGATACCTCATTATCAGACCAAATTACAGTGTCGCTAATATTTATCTCCTGCAACTTATTTCTTATATAATTAGCTAATTTGACACCTACATAAATGGCTGTTAATTCCAACTGAGGTAAGGTAGGTGATTTAATTAGAGACACTTTAGCCTTAGACATAACAAGAGAAATAACACTATTACATTGAAGGTAAGCAACTGCTCCATATGCCAAATTTGAAGCATCACAAAAAATGTGGAGTACATTTTTCCCATTTGGATTGGCCACCTGGCGTGGGAACTCCAACATTTGAATTTTCTCATAATCACCAATTAATTCATCCCACCTGTTAATGAATTCCTCAGGTAGAATTTCATCCCAAGCACATATAAGTTTCCATGCTTCCTGAATTAATAATTTCCCTCTTATAGTAAGGGGTGACACTAAACCTAGTGGATCAAAACATTTGGAAACTTCAGCAACCAAGACTCTCTTAGTTAATTTGTTGGGCATACTGTAATTATTAGGTTTTAACATTAACACAAATATCTCTCAGTATCCCAAGTTAAATCCAATACATTACTACATTTTGGCACTTCTTCTCCAGGGTAATCTTTACTTATTTTGTCATTTAATTTGGACGAATTACTATTCCATTTCCTCAGAGGCATATTTGCACTTTGCATTATTTTATTAGCCTCTCCATAAGTCATTAACAGTTCCTCATCAGTTGACGTCACACCCAGGAAATTGTCCACATAAAATTGTTTGCTCATTACTTTACTCAATGGACTTCTCATACATTTAAGGTGTGCATTTATCGTCGCTTGAAGTAGGAACGGACTGGATGTAGCACCAAATAATGCGCTCCTAAAGCGAAAGGTTTTCAGAGGGCTAAGTGGGTCACTAGGATTCTCAGGCCATAAGAAGCGGGTACAATCCCGGTCAGCCTCTTGTAAACCCACTCTTAGGAAAGCTTTACTTATGTCAGCCGTAAAGGCATAGTGCTTCACTCTGAAATTTAATAAGATATCTCCTAATTTTTCCGTCAACGACGGACCTGTCATCAGTCATTTAAACTAGGTACATTTTTGTTACTCCTGGCACTACAATTAAACACAATCCTCAAAGGAGTGGTCTTAGAATCCTTCTTCACTCCGTGATGTGGCAAATAGTGACCATAAATTTTGGCTTGCTCAGGAGGTACCTCTTCTATAAATTTATTAATTAACTGCTCAGCAATTATATCATTATAGGCAGTTAACAATTCTGGTGTCTTACTCAGTTCGTGGAGCTGAGCCTTTAACTGTCCATATGTCATTCTGTAATTAGTGGGCAATTCTGGATGGTTCAGTCTCCACGGAAGTCGTACCCAGTATTGTCCAGATTCAAATTTTACATCTCTCAGGTATTGCTCCTGAGTAAAAGAATCGTTTGGACTTTCTTCATTTACATTTATTCCAATGCTGTCTAATTCCCACAATTTATGCACTGGCTCAACACCATCCTCTATGGAAGAATTATACTGGGGTACGATTTCATGAGTAAGACACACAGTTATGGTATTTGTAGTTTCCTCTAGTCATGCATTATTATTACGAGGAATCCTACCATACATTACATGGCCTGCAGTCTTCAAAAGGGTGACACCACATTTCTTTACCATACCCTTTACAAAGGAGGCATAATAGTCACTACCTATCAAAATATTTATTGGGCCTCCAGAATCATCACTTACCCCAGAAGGTGCTAAATTTACATTATGTGAGAGTCTTTCTGTAGCTTTACTAAGCCCTACTGTAGATATTTTCTCTGGAAGTCTATCTACAATTACTGCATTAACACGCTTTTTCTCATTGCCCAACCTGACAGTTACATAAACAGTGTCATACAATTGAGACCTTTTATCCGAGAGAAAACCAGATAATTTTAAAGTTGTGGGATCTCCCATCTGTACTTTCATACCATCAAGACATTTACGTTTTATGAAAGTACGCTGGGATCCCTGGTCCAATAATGCATTTACATTTTTTTATTTATGCCTTTTATCATCAATTTTTACCTCTAACACAGGTAAGGCTACTTCAGCAAAACCATCATTTTTACATTAGCTACTGTTGTGTCAGGATTGTCAACATTATCATTATTATCAACATTGTCATATAGACCCTTACACATGACTGTATGGTGTCTTCCTTTGTGACATTGATAACGGAAGTTTATTTTGGCATAACAATCCTTTACATTGTGATTACCCAAACACCTGATACATCTGTCAAGTTCCTCCAATCTTTCAACTTTATCATTCCATGAATTGTATGCATTGCAATTCTTAGAAAAATGAGTACCCTTACAGAAGAGACAATCTCTCCATTCTTTGACTGGCTTCTTATTAACTGGGCTACTCTTAGGAGGGTACTTATTCTTCTTACCTTGTGGAGAATCATTATTTCTGATTCCTGCTACTTGATATGCACCTATGTAACTCCTTTTAGGAAATGAATTTTGATTATTAACATTAGGATAATTTTTCCCTTGGTAAAACTTGACAGATACTTCAGTTATTATGTGTTGCATCTTTAAAATGAGTTAGTTGGCTGGTCTGCAACTGCACAATCAATTCTTGTAGACCTAGTCTTATTTTCTCCAGACCAAAATAACCCTTGTGATATTTGTTTGAGACCCATTCAAGTGTTTTACAGCTTAATTTATTCTGTACCATGGCACTCAATAACCAGTCTGATTCCTTCAGATTATATTTATTACTTAAAGTTTTGAGAGTGCTCTCCAGTTTAACTCTAAACTGCTGTAAACCTTTGTAAGTATGATCTGGAGATTTTAAAATAACAATGATATTCACTAGATCCAACCTACTTTGTTCTATATTACCATAAGTGAACTTCAACAAGTCAACTGCTTCCTTGTAAGAGTCATCTACATTGGGAAAGGCTTGTATGAATATGTGAGCATCTCCTCTTACCTGTCCTTTGAGGTAAAATAATTTAGTTACACAGGCTAGGTCACTCCTGTCATGCACAGCTGCTTTAAAAATTACCAAAATTCCTCCCAATTTTCTCCAGGATTAAACACAGGCAAACACAATTCTGGGAGTTTTGGCAAAGACATATTATTTGTTGGAGCAGACTGACCAACTGCCTGGTTTACACATTTTAATTTATTCAAGGCCTGACTTTTACAAGAAAGAATATTTTCCTCTAATTCATAATACTGATTAATCATGACATCTTCTTCACAGACCTGGTCACAGACCAGGCCGCGGGGGCGTTGACCCCCGGAACTCTCTCCAGGTAAACTCCAGGTAAACACAGTTTACTAACAAATCTCCTTCATATTTGTTGTAATAAAATTTGTATGAATCATATCTATTACCTAAAGCATCTAAATACATTTTTAAATCATCAGTATTCACAGTTTCTTGATTCATTAATTCCAAACACTTATTATATGCCTTGGTTATATGACCCTTTCTAGCCTGTATTGATGCTTTTCTTTACTGGAGTGGAACCACAGTCGATGGCCTCCACTCCAAACCAACAGATACAGATACTAATGCCGGAAAAAAATCCCCCCCCAGTACCAACAATACCACCAGTCCGATAACATTCTTCTTTGCAAATATACAGGGTCTAAAGCCAGCAACAAACAACAAAATACCTTTCATCCGTGGACTGCTTGCAGAGGCAAAGGCAATGTTCGCGGCTTTCACTGAGACCCACATAAAGGATCACTTGGACAACGAAATATGGATCCCAGGTTACAACCTATACAGATGTGACAGAGTGAACAGGCAAAAGGGGGGGGGGGGTTGGCCTGTACATTGCAGAGTCACTTGTTTGCACAGAACTGCTAAATGCCTCAAATGATGTAGTGGAAGTTTTAGCAGTAAAGGTCGAGAACCAAAACCTAGTCATTGTGATAGTCTACAAGCCTCCGGATGCAACATCCCAGCAATTCCAGGAACAGCTGTTAAAAATTGACCACTGTCTAGAAAACCTTCCAGCTCCTGCACCCAACATCTTGCTCCTGGGGGATTTCAACTTAAGGCACCTAAAATGGAGGAATATAGCAAATAATATTGTTGCAGTAATAACACCAGGAGGCAGCTCTGATGAAAACTCACACTCACGCGAGCTTTTAAATCTCTGCACAAAATTCAATTTAAACCAGCAAATAATAGAGCCTACTAGACTGGAGAATACACTAGACCTCATCTTCACTAACAATGATGATCTGATAAGAAATATCACCATATCAAAAACAATATACTCAGATCACAACATAATTGAGGTTCAGTCATGTATGCGCGGAGCCCCAGACCGACATAATGAGATTAGTCACGAGGGAGCATTCACCAAATTCAACTTCAATAACAAAAACATAAAGTGGGACCAAGTAAACCAAGTCCTAACCGATATAAGCTGGGAAGATATACTAAGCAACACAGACCCCAACTTATGCCTAGAACAGATTAACTCGGTAGCACTCGATGTATGCACAAGGCTTATTCCTCTAAGAAAAAGGAGGAGTAGATGTAAAACAGAAAGAGACAGGCGCTCCCTTTACAGGCGACGGAAAAGAATAACAGAGCGGCTAAAAGAGGTCAATATATCTGAAATGCGTAGGGAGACACTGGTCAGAGAAATAGCAAGCATCGAACTTAAGCTAAAAGAATCCTTTAGGAGTCAGGAATCGCGGGAAGAACTAAAAGCCATAAATGAAATCGAAAGAAACCCAAAGTATTTCTTCTCCTATGCCAAATCAAAATCGAGAACAACGTCCAGTATTGGGCCCCTACTTAAACAAGATGGGTCCTACACAGATGACAACAAGGAAATGAGTGAGCTACTCAAGTCCCAATATGACTCAGTTTTTAGCAAGCCGCTAACCAGACTGAGAGTCGAAGATCAAAATGAATTTTTTATGAGAGAGCCACAAAATTTGATTAACACAAGCCTATCCGATGTTATCCTGACGCCAAATGACTTCGAACAGGCGATAAATGACATGCCCATGCACTCTGCCCCAGGGCCAGACTCATGGAACTCTGTGTTCATCATGAACTGCAAGAAGCCCCTATCACGAGCCTTTTCCATCCTATGGAGAGGGAGCATGGACACGGGGGTCGTCCCACAGTTACTAAAAACAACAGACATAGCCCCACTCCACAAAGGGGGCAGTAAAGCAACAGCAAAGAACTACAGACCAATAGCACTAACATCCCATATCATAAAAATCTTTGAAAGGGTCCTAAGAAGCAAGATCACCACGCATCTAGAAACCCATCAGTTACACAACCCAGGGCAACATGGGTTTAGAACAGGTCGCTCCTGTCTGTCTCAACTATTGGACCACTACGACAAGGTCCTAAATGCACTAGAAGACAAAAAGAATGCAGATGTAATATATACAGACTTTGCAAAAGCCTTCGACAAGTGTGACCATGGCGTAATAGCGCACAAAATGCGTGCTAAAGGAATAACAGGAAAAGTCGGTCGATGGATCTATAATTTCCTCACTAACAGAACACAGAGAGTAGTCGTCAACAGAGTAAAGTCCGAGGCAGCTACGGTGAAAAGCTCTGCTCCACAAGGCACAGTACTCGCTCCCATCTTGTTCCTCATCCTTATATCCGACATAGACAAGGATGTCAGCCACAGCACCGTGTCTTCCTTTGCAGATGACACCCGAATCTGCATGACAGTGTCTTCCATTGCAGACACTGCAAAGCTCCAGGCAGACATCAACCAAATCTTTCAGTGGGCTGCAGAAAACAATATGAAGTTCAACGATGAGAAATTTCAATTACTCAGATATGGTAAACATGAGGAAATTAAATCTTCATCAGAGTACAAAACAAATTCTGGCCACAAAATAGAGCGAAACACCAACGTCAAAGACCTGGGAGTGATCATGTCGGAGGATCTCACCTTCAAGGACCATAACATTGTATCAATCGCATCTGCTAGAAAAATGACAGGATGGATAATGAGAACCTTCAAAACTAGGGAGGCCAAGCCCATGATGACACTCTTCAGGTCACTTGTTCTATCTAGGCTGGAATATTGCTGCACACTAACAGCACCTTTCAAGGCAGGTGAAATTGCCGACCTAGAAAATGTACAGAGAACTTTCACGGCGCGCATAACGGAGATAAAACACCTCAGTTATTGGGAGCGCTTGAGGTTCCTAAACCTGTATTCCCTGGAACGCAGGAGGGAGAGATACATGATTATATACACCTGGAAAATCCTAGAGGGACTAGTACCGAACTTGCACACGAAAATCACCCACTACGAAAGCAAAAGACTTGGCAGACGATGCACCATCCCCCCAATGAAAAGCAGGGGTGTCACTAGCACGTTAAGAGACCATACAATAAGTGTCAGGGGCCCGAGACTGTTCAACTGCCTCCCAGCACACATAAGGGGGATTACCAACAGACCCCTGGCAGTCTTCAAGCTGGCACTGGACAAGCACCTAAAGTCAGTTCCGGATCAGCCGGGCTGTGGCTCGTATGTTGGTTTGCGTGCAGCCAGCAGCAACAGCCTGGTTGATCAGGCTCTGATCCACCAGGAGGCCTGGTCTCAGACCGGGCCGCGGGGGCGTTGACCCCCGGAACTCTCTCCAGGTAAACTCCAGGTAAACTCTATATTCCATATGTTTGTCTTCTACATTAATTTCCTCAATTTCAGCCATGATGCAATGTATTAAATTCAACCCAATCAATAACACTGATTACAGCTTACAACACTGATACAACTTACCTTTGAATAAATCCCACCTACATGAGCTTAGCAATTACATGTAAAAAATTGTAATATAAATTTTAAATACACATTAATAATGTTAGCTACACTTGAGCTTAACAATTACACATGTAAGAAATTTATATATAAATTTTAAATGTACATTAATACAAACCTTGGCTTATCAAAATTATTATACAAATTAATATAAATCCTTGCCAGAATTTGGCATACCAAAATTAATATTATACACATTAATATAATTAGCAACATTTGCCTTATCAATTGCACATACACTGATATAAATCTTGGCCAGAATTGTCTTATCAAATTAATATTATACAAATTAATATAAACTTAGCCAGACTTGACTTATTCAAAATTAATGTTGTTATAATTATAATCCACTACACATTAAGTAAATTTGTGAACTTAACATCCACCTCCTGTCATTTCACATATAATTATTAAGTAATTAACCAATTAATGACTTCACTAATTACCTCCGGTTCAAGAAGGACCAACGGGCAAATTAAATGTGGAAAATTGCATTTAGCTGAATGTATCATTACCTGGAGTTTACCTGGAGTTTACCTGGAGAGAGTTCCGGGGGTCAACGCCCCCGCGGCCCGGTCTGTGACCAGGCCTCCTGGTGGATCAGAGCCTGATCAACCAGGCTGTTGCTGCTGGCTGCACGCAAACCAACGTACGAGCCACAGCCCGGCTGGTCAGGAACCGACTTTAGGTGCTTGTCCAGTGCCAGCTTGAAGACTGCCAGGGGTCTGTTGGTAATCCCCCTTATGTGTGCTGGGAGGCAGTTGAACAGTCTCGGGCCCCTGACACTTATTGTATGGTCTCTTAATGTGCTAGTGACACCCCTGCTTTTCATTGGGGGGATGTTGCATCGTCTGCCGAGTCTTTTGCTTTCGTAGTGAGTGATTTTCGTGTGCAAGTTCGGTACTAGTCCCTCTAGGATTTTCCAGGTGTATATAATCATGTATCTCTCCCGCCTGCATTCCAGGGAATACATTATATACATGACAGTAAATGAACAAAGATAATTATTATTTATCAGTTAGACAAGTAGGAATTTGGGACACCTAGGTCGCAAAAAATGTCCCCCTACGATACCTACCACTTCCATATCCACAAGTTGCTCTGGACCTATTAATTACCAATGAAATAGGTATAACCAGGAATACTGGTAAATATATAAATTTTGTGGACTGTATATTAAAAATAATAAATGGTTATATATATACACAATTACATAACAGAAGGAAAATATATCTTAATATCACTCACCAATTTGACTGGATATTAAGTTGTATCATACTCAGAAAAACCTCACTAACTAAATTTATGAAAACACTGGCCAGAATTATACACAAATCTAGAGAGTTTATCTGAGGTTCCTGGAGCTGTCTTGTCCAGTCGTCTGATATCTCAAGTTATGCAGGAATGCATGTCCAACAATTTCGCCTCCTATTTGAGAGGTGTCAGCCCAATTTTAACCTCTAGAGCACGAAAATTCCTCCCCATTACACTAACGTTGTATCCAATTCAAAACCAAGATGGCGAGTCTCTTCTGCGCAGACGCAGGCTCTCCGTTTTCTATGACATAAATATTATTAAATAAGTATGGCCATCTATTTACATATAAATACTGAATTTCTGGAAAATATATACAGTATTTTCCACACTTATAGAGAATACCTCAACATGACATGCATACGAGTAATCTCATTGGGAGACAACAACTATATTGTTTACCGTAGTCCCCCCGTGTAGACATGTGAGAAAACTTAACCACCTCTGGTCACTGCAGGTGGCCCCTTCGACACTCGCAATCTTATCCATATCTATCCGAGACCAGTATAAATTGGATAGCACCCACAAGTACGGCGCTACTAATTAATTGTGGACTGTATAGATTATATTAGTTTAACTGAATGAAGGGGGGGATAGGTTGCACATGTATATATCCATCAAAGAAAAAACACTTGTATATAATACCACCTCTTACCAGATATTCTCTGGTGGTCACTTGATGTAGCTGGGTCACCCATAACCTATCCAATTACAACATACCTAACTGGCCAGTATCAGTCTGCTATAACTAGAAGGGTTACTTAACTGTGGGTGATTGATGCTCCTTATTTCCTCCATTCACCATCTTATTTCGATGTCCTGCTACACCGACACGGTTCTTATTCCAGCAGGACGAGGTATCCGTTGGTTTGTCCCGGTTTAGAAGTCGTGACTCCATAAAAACTTCACTATCCTCGAGATAGGAACACGAGATAAACAGATGCTCACTCTGAGAACGGCGACTCATTTCACTTCACACATTCTCTTAACTTGGTGTTATTATCACTGATTACTTCTTAGCCCACCATACGGTTTAATGTCTCCTAATTATTATACACATTGAAGGCCGCTCCATTAAGATCTGAGACCGATGAGTGATGATTAAACCACGGGTATTTTACCCCGGGACACAGTCCATGGCGATGCACCAGTCACCCCGGTCCTACCATTATTCACTCATTTTACCACTTTATTACGGTGGTCCCGTAAATCACGTTCACTCTTCACCAGGAACAGTTACGACACTTCCTATTATGAAGTGAGGCCTATATTAATCCTTTGGCCGCCGTGAACGCCAATTTCCTGGTCCCATGTTTTCACAGCCTCATTACTACATTTAAAACACTCCCGCTCCCCCATGACCCGACTCAACCTCTTCCCCCACACATCCGCGCAGGCGCAGAGGGAACTCTTGGTTCTATTCTATTTTCAAATACATTTTTGACCCAAATCAACACATTAAACACCTATTAGGTGCTATAGCTTCGGAAAATTAAAATATTTTCCACACAGGCTGTTACTGCTGGCTGCACGTAATCCAACGTAGGAACCACAGCCTGACTGGTCAGGTACTGACTTTAGGTGCATGTCCAGTGACTGCTTGAAGACAGCCAGGGGTCTTGAAGACAGCCAGGGGTCTTGAAGTCAGCCAGGGGACTTGAAGACAGCCAGGGGTCTTGAAGACAGCCAGGGGTCTATTGGTAATCCCCCTTATGTACATTGGGAGGCAGTTGAACAGTCTTGGGCCCCTGACACTTGTGTTGTTTTTTTTTTGTGCTAGTGGCACCCTTGCTTACAATACACCTCTCGTTTAATGCCATTATCAGGTTTAATGCTTGCAAGATTTGACACGAACGAACTAATTAAAAAAAATGTAAGAGCATAAAACTACATATCAATCACACACAACATATAGGCCATAATTTGCACACACATTATTATATTCATGAAGGAGCGCTGAGCCCGTATGGGTCATGCAGCGCCTGGTTCATTTCCATAGATCAAGAGCCCCCTCACCACCATCAAGGAACGTGTATTAATGTTGGTAGAATTACCCACAATGTTAAGTAAAAGGACACAAGTGCAACTAATATGGCACTTTATTGTGACACCGTTTTGCTCTCCAGCTTTGTCAAGCTTGATCAAGCTCCTAGAGAGCGAAACGTTGCCACAATAAAACGTCACATTAGTTTAACTTGTCTCTTCATTAGTTCTAAAACGCATGGTTTTTGCGCATGTCCTCCTACTCCCCCGAGCATCGGGGTTCCCGTTCTCTATTTCTGACCAATCACAAGCCTTCCCTGAGTCGCTCTAGGTACGACTCAAGAAATCGTAATGACACGATTGCAAACAAACCATACCCCCGGCCGGGATTGAACCCACGGTCATAGAGTCTCAAAACTCCAGCCCGTCGCGTTAGCCACTAGACCAGCTAGCCACAATAAGATTCATCCAACTAGGTATATTTCTACACCATAGGAAGGTTAGCACAGGCACCACTGTGACCACAAATGCAAGTTTTTACAGACTTGAGCTAGAGTTCGTCACGGCCACGCTAGCTGGAGATTCGTCTGTAAAAACTTGCATTTGTGGTCACAGTGGTGCCTATGCTGACCTTCCTATGGTGTAGAAATATACCTAGTTGGATGAATCTTATTGTGGCGAGCTGGTCTAGTGGCTAACGCCACGGGCTGGAGTTTTGAGACTATGACCGCGGGTTCAATCCCGGCCGGGGGTATGGTTGGTTCGCTCTAGGTAAGTGGTGATGATGTTTCTGGCTTCCCATTGGCTGAGAGACCAAACTGTAAACGCTTCTGGCTTGGCGTCGCCCAGAGCAGTTTTTTTCAAGGAGTGACACTCATATACTCTTGAATTTACCCTCCACCATGTCGGTAAGTACCGATTTTTGTATCTAGTGCGTAAATGAATAGTTTAGCCACATTTTGAGATATATATAGTCTGTGTGAGGCATAACATGAGTGCATCATGCGGTTGAAAAAGTGCAACAAAGAAGGAGCCAGAATATTCGGTCCTGTCCTTTTAAGGCCCAATTTGAAATTTCGGTAAATAAATATTTAAAAAAAAAAATTCTAATGCATATATAAATTCTGTAGTGTTTTGGGTGTGTACAGAACGTTTTTATTGTCCTTCCAGATCAATGAGAAATTGTTTTTTGGTGAGCCCTTCAAAGAGAAGTTCAAATATGTCTGGGTTTTGGAGGAAAGTGACTCGGACCTAGAGCCAGATGACCTGAAATTGCTTGACAGTGGTGATGAATACTTGCCAGCGGGTGTAGAGGTGTCAAGTGATGAGGAGGAGGAAGATAGGCCATCCAAAAAGCCAAAATTAGCCAAGAAAAAGAAAGGTATTACGATCGAGGAGTACCCCAATGAAGAAGATCTTCATGATAAGCTTGCTCTTCAAGCTCAGACACACTGACACAGAACTGGCATCCACAATGACCCTTTGTCTTCATACCAGCATGAAAAGTCTCTTGCAATTAGATGTCCATATGATTATTTTAGCGAGTTTTTTACTGAAGACATGATAGACCACATCACATTTCATACTAATTTGCATGCCAAACAAACATACGTAGTCCTTTTGTAACCGATTCTCAAGAAATCATGAAGTTCATAGGTATTCTGTTGTATATGGGTATTTTTTCATGCCCATCCCTAGATGACTATTGGGCAACTTCAAGTAAGGTACCCCAGGTTGCAGAAGTCATGGGGTCTAAAAGGTTTAGGTTGCTTAGGCATACAATTCATTTCAACAATAACACCCAAAAGGATAATGACAGATTCCACAAAATAAGGCCTCTTTACACTGCACTAACTAATGCTTGCGTGAAAGTTCCAGCTACACCCAGGCAGTCTATTGATGAAGTTATGGTTGGTTTCAAGGGTAAAACTCCTGGAAACCTAAGACAGTACATTAAAACCAAACCAGACAAGTGGGGTTTCAAACTATTTTGTCGTGCAAGTGAAGATGGCTTCATACATTATTTTGTCGTGCAAGTGAAGATGGCTTCATACATGATATACTCATATATCAAGGCAAAACAACTTTCGACAACCATCCCACAAAGCTGTCACATGAAAAAACTAAACTACTAATAAGTTCAAAGATTGTTCTGGTACTTGCAACAACTCTCAACCAAAGAAATACATCAGCAATCTATGTTGGCAATTTTTTTTCAAGTCTACCTTTGATCAAGTTACTAAGAGACAAGTATAACTGCAGATACACTGGAACAGTACGTGAAAATAGATGTGGTAAGTCAGATCTGATTCCTGTCAAACAACTGGAAAAGAACAATGTGCCCAATGGTAGTCATGACTTCAAAACCAATGATAGTATCCTTGTTGTAAGATGGAAGAACAACAAAGCTATGGCTTAAGTGACAAATGATGTGGGGATTTATCCTGTGACTCTTATTGAAAGCTATAACAAGGAAGCTGTATAGCCCTTGTGGCTTAGCGGTTCTTTTTTATTATAATAATCATAATAATAATATAACAAGGAAACAAAGCAGAAAACCCAGTTACCGTGCCCTGCAGTCATCATGGACTATAATGCACACATGGAAGGTATTGACAAAAGTAACATGTTGGTGCATACCTGGAGTTTACCTGGAGAGAGTTCCGGGGGTCAACGCCCCCGCGGCCCGGTCTGTGACCAGGCCTCCTGGTGGATCAGAGCCTGATCAACCAGGCTGTTGCTGCTGGCTGCACGCAAACCAACGTACGAGCCACAGCCCAGCTGGTCAGGAACCGACTTTAGGTGCTTGTCCAGTGCCAGCTTGAAGACTGCCAGGGGTCTGTTGGTGATCCCCCTTATGTATGCTGGGAGGCAGTTGAACAGTCTCGGGCCCCTGACACTTATTGTATGGTCTCTTAACGTGCTAGTGACACCCCTGCTTTTCATTGGGGG
This sequence comes from Cherax quadricarinatus, assembly GCF_038502225.1. NCBI lineage: Eukaryota > Metazoa > Arthropoda > Malacostraca > Decapoda > Parastacidae > Cherax > Cherax quadricarinatus. The sequence continues at coordinate 6,879,471 of NC_091388.1, read as the reverse complement.
GATCTTGCATCGTCTGCCAAGTCTTTTGCTTTCGTAGTGAGTGATTTTCGTGTGCAAGTTCGGTACTAGTCCCTCTAGGATTTTCCAGGTGCATATAATCATGTATCTCTCCCGCCTGCGTTCCAGGGAATACAGGTTTAGGAACCTCAAGCGCTCCCAGTAATTGAGGTGTTTTATCTCCGTTATGCGTGCCGTGAAGGTTCTCTACATTTTCTAGGTCAGCAATTACACCTGCCTTGACAGGTGCTGTTAGTGTGCAGCAATATTCCAGCCTAGATAGAACAAGTGACCTGAAGAGTGTCATCATGGGCTTGGCCTCCCTAGTTTTGAAGGTTCTCATTATCCATCCTGTCATTTTTCTAGCAGATGCGATTGATACAATGTTATGGTCCATGAAGGTGAGATCCTCCGACATGATCACTCCCAGGTCTTCGACGTTGGTGTTTCGCTCTATTTTGTGGCCAGAATTTGTTTTGTACTATGATGAAGATTTAATTTCCTCGTGTTTACCATATCTGAGTAATTGAAATTTCTCATCGTTGAACTTCATATTGTTTTCTGCAGCCCACTGAAAGATTTGGTTGATGTCCGCCTGGAGCCTTGCAGTGTCTGCAATGGAAGACACTGTCATGCAGATTCAGGTGTCATCATTTTATCCACAGTGGTATATTGCAGACCATTCTGGAGAAATACCCTGACTTTGCTAGCTGTAAATAAAGCATTACCACATGTGTGCATGTGTGTGTGTGTGTGTGTGTGTGTGTGTGTGTGTGTGTGTGTGTGTGTGTGTGGGTGTGTGTGTGTGAGGGTGTGTGTGTGTGTGTGTGTGTGTGTGTGTGTGTGTGTGTGTGTGTGTGTGTGCGTGCGTGCGTGTGTGTGGGTGTGTGTGCGGGTGTGTGTGCGGGTGTGTGTGAGGGTGTGTGTGTGTGTGTGTGTGTGTGTGTGCGTGTGTGGGTGTGTGTGTGCGTGTGTGGGTGTGTGTGTGCGTGTATGGGTGTGTGTGTGTGTGTGTGTGTGGGTGTGTGTGAGGGTGTGTGTGTGGGTGTGTGTGAGGGTGTGTGTGTGTGGGTGTTGGTGTGTGTGTGTGTGGGTGTGTGTGTGTGGGTGTGCGTCCTTGTGTGTATGCATATATTTGTACGCTCGTGTGCACATGTCCGTGCGTGCGCCCTCGTGTGTGTATGTGCGCGCGCGCGCTAGTGTTTACCTGGAGTTTACCTGGAGAGAGTTCCGGGGGTCAACGCCCCCGCGGCCCGGTCTGAGACCAGGCCTCCTGGTGGATCAGAGCCTGATCAACCAGGCTGTTGCTGCTGGCTGCACGCAAACCAACATACGAGCCACAGCCCGGCTGATCCGGAACTGACTTTAGGTGCTTGTCCAGTGCCAGCTTGAAGACTGCCAGGGGTCTGTTGGTAATCCCCCTTATGTGTGCTGGGAGGCAGTTGAACAGTCTCGGGCCCCTGACACTTATTGTATGGTCTCTTAACGTGCTAGTGACACCCCTGCTTTTCATTGGGGGGATGGTGCATCGTCTGCCAAGTCTTTTGCTTTCGTAATGAGTGATTTTCGTGTGCAAGTTCGGTACTAGTCCCTCTAGGATTTTCCAGGTGTATATAATCATGTATCTCTCCCTCCTGCGTTCCAGGGAATACAGGTTTAGGAACCTCAAGCGCTCCCAGTAATTGAGGTGTTTTATCTCCGTTATGCGCGCCGTGAAAGTTCTCTGTACATTTTCTAGGTCGGCAATTTCACCTGCCTTGAAAGGTGCTGTTAGTGTGAAGCAATATTCCAGCCTAGATAGAACAAGTGACCTGAAGAGTGTCATCATGGGCTTGGCCTCCCTAGTTTTGAAGGTTCTCATTATCCATCCTGTCATTTTTCTAGCAGATGCGATTGATACAATGTTATGGTCCTTGAAGGTGAGATCCTCCGACATGATCACTCCCAGGTCTTTGACGTTGGTGTTTCGCTCTATTTTGTGGCCAGAATTTGTTTTGTACTCTGATGAAGATTTAATTTCCTCATGTTTACCATATCTGAGTAATTGAAATTTCTCATCGTTGAACTTCATATTGTTTTCTGCAGCCCACTGAAAGATTTGGTTGATGTCTGCCTGGAGCTTTGCAGTGTCTGCAATGGAAGACACTGTCATGCAGATTCGGGTGTCATCTGCAAAGGAAGACACGGTGCTGTGGCTGACATCCTTGTCTATGTCGGATATAAGGATGAGGAACAAGATGGGAGCGAGTACTGTGCCTTGTGGAACAGAGCTTTTCACCGTAGCTGCCTCGGACTTTACTCTGTTGACGACTACTCTCTGTGTTCTGTTAGTGAGGAAATTATAGATCCATCGACCGACTTTTCCTGTTATTCCTTTAGCACGCATTTTGTGCGCTATTACGCCATGGTCACACTTGTCGAAGGCTTTTGCAAAGTCTGTATATATTACATCTGCATTCTTTTTGTCTTCTAGTGCATTTAGGACCTTGTCGTAGTGGTCCAATAGTTGAGACAGACAGGAGCGACCTGTTCTAAACCCATGTTGCCCTGGGTTGTGTAACTGATGGGTTTCTAGATGCGTGGTGATCTTGCTTCTTAGGACCCTTTCAAAGATTTTTATGATATGGGATGTTAGTGCTATTGGTCTGTAGTTCTTTGCTGTTGCTTTACTGCCCCCTTTGTGGAGTGGGGCTATGTCTGTTGTTTTTAGTAACTGAGGGACGACCCCCGTGTCCATGCTCCCTCTCCATAGGATGGAAAAGGCTCGTGATAGGGGCTTCTTGCAGTTCTTGATGAACACAGAGTTCCATGAGTCTGGCCCTGGGGCAGAGTGCATGGGCATGTCATTTATCGCCTGTTCGAAGTCATTTGGCGTCAGGATAACATCGGATAGGCTTGTGTTAATTAAATTTTGTGGCTCTCTCATAAAAAATTCATTTTGATCTTCGACTCTCAGTCTGGTTAGCGGCTTGCTAAAAACTGAGTCATATTGGGACTTGAGTAGCTCACTCATTTCCTTGCTGTCATCTGTGTAGGACCCATCTTGTTTAAGTAGGGGCCCAATACTGGACGTTGTTCTCGACTTTGATTTGGCATAGGAGAAGAAATACTTTGGATTTCTTTCGATTTCATTTATGGCTTTTAGTTCTTCCCGCGATTCCTGACTCCTATAAGATTCCTTTAGCTTAAGTTCGATGCTTGCTATTTCTCTGACCAGTGTCTCCCTACACATTTCAGATATATTGACCTCTTTTAGCCGCTCTGTTATTCTTTTCTATCGCCTGTAAAGGGAGCGCCTGTCTCTTTCTATTTTACATCTACTCCTCCTTTTTCTTAGAGGAATAAGCCTTGTGCATACATCGAGTGCCACCGAGTTAATCTGTTCTAGGCATAAGTTGGGGTCTGTGTTGCTTAGTATATCTTCCCAGCTTATATCGGTTAGGACTTGGTTTACTTGGTCCCACTTTATGTTTTTGTTATTGAAGTTGAATTTGGTGAATGCTCCCTCGTGACTAATCTCATTATGTCGGTCTGGGGCTCCACGCATACATGTCTGAACCTCAATTACCTGGAGTTTACCTGGAGAGAGTTTCGGGGGTCAACGCCCCCGCGGCCCGGTCTGTGACCAGGCCTCCTGGTGGATCAGCGCCTGATCAACCAGGCTGTTGCTGCTGGCTGCACGCAAACCAACGTACGAGCCACAGCCCGGCTGATCAGGAACTGACTTTAGTTGCTTGTCCAGTGCCAGCTTGAAGACTGCCAGGGGTCTGTTGGTAATCCCCCTTATGTGTGCTGGGAGGCAGTTGAACAGTCTCGGGCCCCTGACACTTATTGTATGGTCTCTTAACGTGCTAGTGACACCCCTGCTTTTCATTGGGGGGATGGTGCATCGTCTGCCAAGTCTTTTGCTTTCGTAGTGAGTGATTTTCGTGTGCAAGTTTGGTACTAGTCCCTCTAGGATTTTCCAGGTGTATATAATCATGTATCTCTCCCTCCTGCGTTCCAGGGAATACAGGTTTAGAAACCTCAAGCGCTCCCAGTAATTGAGGTGTTTTATCTCCGTTATGCGCGCCGTGAAAGTTCTCTGTACATTTTCTAGGTCGGCAATTTCACCTGCCTTGAAAGGTGCTGTTAGAGTGCAGCAATATTCCAGCCTAGATAGAACAAGTGACCTGAAGAGTGTCATCATGGGCTTGGCCTCCCTAGTTTTGAAGGTTCTCATTATCCATCCTGTCATTTTTCTAGCAGATGCGATTGATACAATGTTATGGTCCTTGAAGGTGAGATCCTCCGACATAATCACTCCTAGGTCTTTGACGTTGGTGTTTCGCTCTATTTTGTGGCCAGAATTTGTTTTGTACTCTGATGAAGATTTAATTTCCTCATGTTTACCATATCTGAGTAATTGAAATTTCTCATCGTTGAACTTCATATTGTTTTCTGCAGCCCACTGAAAGATTTGGTTGATGTCCGCCTGGAGCCTTTCAGTGTCTGCAATGGAAGACACTGTCATGCAGATTCGGGTGTCATCTGCAAAGGAAGACACGGTGCTGTGGCTGACATCCTTGTCTATGTCGGATATGAGGATGAGGAACAAGATGGGAGCTAGTACTGTGCCTTGTGGGACAGAGCTTTTCACCGTAGCTGCCTCGGACTTTACTCTGTTGACGACTACTCTCTGTGTTCTGTTAGTGAGGAAATTATAGATCCATCGACCGACTTTTCCTGTTATTCCTTTAGCGCGCATTTTGTGCGCTATTACGCCATGGTCACACTTGTCGAAGGCTTTTGCAAAGTCTGTATATATTACATCTGCATTCTTTTTGTCTTCTAGTGCATTTAGGACCTTGTCGTAGTGATCCAGTAGTTGAGACAGACAGGAGCGACCTGTTCTAAACCCATGTTGCCCTGGGTTGTGTAACTGATGGGTTTCTAGATGGGTGGTGATCTTGCTTCTTAGGACCCTTTCAAAGATTTTTATGATATGGGATGTTAGTGCTATTGGTCTGTAGTTCTTTGCTGTTGCTTTACTGCCCCCTTTGTGGAGTGGGGCTATGTCTGTTGTTTTTAGTAACTGAGGGACGACCCCCGTGTCCATGCTCCCTCTCCATAGGATGGAAAAGGCTCGTGATAGGGGCTTCTTGCAGTTCTTGATGAACACAGAGTTCCATGAGTCTGGCCCTGGGGCAGAGTGCATGGGCATGTCATTTATCGCCTGTTCGAAGTCATTTGGCGTCAGGATAACATCGGATAGGCTTGTGTTAGTCAAATTTTGTGGCTCTCTCATAAAAAATTCATTTTGGTCTTCGACTCTCAGTCTGGTTAGCGGCTTGCTAAAAACTGAGTCATATTGGGACTTGAGAAGCTCACTCATTTCCTTGCTGTCATCTGTGTAGGACCCATCTTGTTTAAGTAGGGGCCCAATACTGGACGTTGTTCTCGATTTTGATTTGGCATAGGAGAAGAAATACTTTGGGTTTCTTTCGATTTCATTTATGGCTTTTAGTTCTTCCCGCGATTCCTGACTCCTAAAGGATTCTTTTAGCTTAAGTTCGATGCTTGCTATTTCTCTGACCAGTGTCTCCCTGCGCATTTCAGATATATTGACCTCTTTTAGCCGCTCTGTTATTCTTTTCCGTCGCCTGTAAAGGGAGCGCCTGTCTCTTTCTATTTTACATCTACTCCTCCTTTTTCTTAGAGGAATAAGCCTTGTGCATACATCGAGTGCCACCGAGTTAATCTGTTCTAGGCATAAGTTTGGGTCTGTGTTGCTTAGTATATCTTCCCAGCTTATATCGGTTAGGACTTGGTTTACTTGGTCCCACTTTATGTTTTTGTTATTGAAGTTGAATTTGGTGAATGCTCCCTCGTGACTAGTCTCATTTTGTCGGTCTGGGGCTCCATGCATACATGTCTGAACCTCAATTATGTTGTGATCTGAGTATATTGTTTTTGATATGGTGACATTTCTTATCAGATCATCATTGTTAGTGAAGATGAGGTCTAGTGTATTCTCCAGTCTTGTAGGCTCTATTATTTGCTGGTTTAAATTGAATTTTGTGCAGAGATTTAAAAGCTCGTGTGAGTGTGAGTTTTCATCAGAGCTGCCTCCTGGTGTTATTACTGCAACAATATTATTTGCTATATTCCTCCATTTTAGGTGCCTTAAGTTGAAATCCCCCAGGAGCAAGATGTTGGGTGCAGGAGCTGGAAGATTTTCCAGACAGTGGTCAATTTTTAACAGCTGTTCCTGGAATTGCTGGGATGTTGCATCCGGAGGCTTGTAGACTACCACAATGACTAGGTTTTGGTTCTCGACCTTTACTGCTAAAACTTCCACTACGTCATTTGAGGCATTAAGCAGTTCTGTGCAAACAAGTGACTCTGCAATGTACAGGCCAACCCCCCCCTTTTGCCTGTTCACTCTGTCACATCTGTATAGGTTGTAACCTGGGATCCATACTTCGTTGTCCAAGTGATCCTTTATGTGGGTCTCAGTGAAAGCCGCGAACATTGCCTTTGCCTCTGCAAGCAGTCCACGGATGAAAGGTATTTTGTTGTTTGTAGCTGGCTTTAGACCCTGTATATTTGCAAAGAAGAATGTTATCGGACTGGTGGTATTGTTGGTACTGGGGGGGGATTTTTTTTCCGGCATTAGTATCTGTATCTGTTGGTTTGGAGTGGAGGCCATCGACTGTTTACCTGGAGTTTACCTGGAGAGAGTTTCGGGGGTCAACGCCCCCGCGGCCCGGTCTGTGACCAGGCCTCCTGGTGGATCAGCGCCTGATCAACCAGGCTGTTGCTGCTGGCTGCACGCAAACCAACGTACGAGCCACAGCCCGGCTGATCAGGAACTGACTTTAGTTGCTTGTCCAGTGCCAGCTTGAAGACTGCCAGGGGTCTGTTGGTAATCCCCCTTATGTGTGCTGGGAGGCAGTTGAACAGTCTCGGGCCCCTGACACTTATTGTATGGTCTCTTAACGTGCTAGTGACACCCCTGCTTTTCATTGGGGGGATGGTGCATCGTCTGCCAAGTCTTTTGCTTTCGTAGTGAGTGATTTTCGTGTGCAAGTTTGGTACTAGTCCCTCTAGGATTTTCCAGGTGTATATAATCATGTATCTCTCCCTCCTGCGTTCCAGGGAATACAGGTTTAGAAACCTCAAGCGCTCCCAGTAATTGAGGTGTTTTATCTCCGTTATGCGCGCCGTGAAAGTTCTCTGTACATTTTCTAGGTCGGCAATTTCACCTGCCTTGAAAGGTGCTGTTAGAGTGCAGCAATATTCCAGCCTAGATAGAACAAGTGACCTGAAGAGTGTCATCATGGGCTTGGCCTCCCTAGTTTTGAAGGTTCTCATTATCCATCCTGTCATTTTTCTAGCAGATGCGATTGATACAATGTTATGGTCCTTGAAGGTGAGATCCTCCGACATAATCACTCCTAGGTCTTTGACGTTGGTGTTTCGCTCTATTTTGTGGCCAGAATTTGTTTTGTACTCTGATGAAGATTTAATTTCCTCATGTTTACCATATCTGAGTAATTGAAATTTCTCATCGTTGAACTTCATATTGTTTTCTGCAGCCCACTGAAAGATTTGGTTGATGTCCGCCTGGAGCCTTTCAGTGTCTGCAATGGAAGACACTGTCATGCAGATTCGGGTGTCATCTGCAAAGGAAGACACGGTGCTGTGGCTGACATCCTTGTCTATGTCGGATATGAGGATGAGGAACAAGATGGGAGCTAGTACTGTGCCTTGTGGGACAGAGCTTTTCACCGTAGCTGCCTCGGACTTTACTCTGTTGACGACTACTCTCTGTGTTCTGTTAGTGAGGAAATTATAGATCCATCGACCGACTTTTCCTGTTATTCCTTTAGCGCGCATTTTGTGCGCTATTACGCCATGGTCACACTTGTCGAAGGCTTTTGCAAAGTCTGTATATATTACATCTGCATTCTTTTTGTCTTCTAGTGCATTTAGGACCTTGTCGTAGTGATCCAGTAGTTGAGACAGACAGGAGCGACCTGTTCTAAACCCATGTTGCCCTGGGTTGTGTAACTGATGGGTTTCTAGATGGGTGGTGATCTTGCTTCTTAGGACCCTTTCAAAGATTTTTATGATATGGGATGTTAGTGCTATTGGTCTGTAGTTCTTTGCTGTTGCTTTACTGCCCCCTTTGTGGAGTGGGGCTATGTCTGTTGTTTTTAGTAACTGAGGGACGACCCCCGTGTCCATGCTCCCTCTCCATAGGATGGAAAAGGCTCGTGATAGGGGCTTCTTGCAGTTCTTGATGAACACAGAGTTCCATGAGTCTGGCCCTGGGGCAGAGTGCATGGGCATGTCATTTATCGCCTGTTCGAAGTCATTTGGCGTCAGGATAACATCGGATAGGCTTGTGTTAGTCAAATTTTGTGGCTCTCTCATAAAAAATTCATTTTGGTCTTCGACTCTCAGTCTGGTTAGCGGCTTGCTAAAAACTGAGTCATATTGGGACTTGAGTAGCTCACTCATTTCCTTGCTGTCATCTGTGTAGGACCCATCTTGTTTAAGTAGGGGCCCAATACTGGACGTTGTTCTCGATTTTGATTTGGCATAGGAGAAGAAATACTTTGGGTTTCTTTCGATTTCATTTATGGCTTTTAGTTCTTCCCGCGATTCCTGACTCCTAAAGGATTCTTTTAGCTTAAGTTCGATGCTTGCTATTTCTCTGACCAGTGTCTCCCTGCGCATTTCAGATATATTGACCTCTTTTAGCCGCTCTGTTATTCTTTTCCGTCGCCTGTAAAGGGAGCGCCTGTCTCTTTCTATTTTACATCTACTCCTCCTTTTTCTTAGAGGAATAAGCCTTGTGCATACATCGAGTGCCACCGAGTTAATCTGTTCTAGGCATAAGTTTGGGTCTGTGTTGCTTAGTATATCTTCCCAGCTTATATCGGTTAGGACTTGGTTTACTTGGTCCCACTTTATGTTTTTGTTATTGAAGTTGAATTTGGTGAATGCTCCCTCGTGACTAGTCTCATTTTGTCGGTCTGGGGCTCCATGCATACATGTCTGAACCTCAATTATGTTGTGATCTGAGTATATTGTTTTTGATATGGTGACATTTCTTATCAGATCATCATTGTTAGTGAAGATGAGGTCTAGTGTATTCTCCAGTCTTGTAGGCTCTATTATTTGCTGGTTCCACTCCAGGAATGACTGGATTTGGTGTACGATTTCTGCCATTTCCTGCCAGTTTTTTTTCCTTCCTGGCACTAAAAAACCTCTCCCTCTTGAGTGGCTGTGGCTACCCAGGTTTTCCCATGGCCTGGATGTTTTGTATCTTTTTGTCCCCTTGTGATCTGAGTATATTGTTTTTGATATGGTGACATTTCTTATCAGATCATCATTGTTTGTGAAGATGAGGTCTAGTGTATTCTCCAGTCTAGTTTACCTGGAGTTTACCTGGAGAGAGTTCCGGGGGTCAACGCCCCCGCGGCCCGGTCTGTGACCAGGCCTCCTGGTGGATCAGAGCCTGATCAACCAGGCTGTTGCTGCTGGCTGCACGCAAACCAACGTACGAGCCACAGCCCGGCTGATCAGGAACTGACTTTAGGTGCTTGTCCAGTGCCAGCTTGAAGACTGCCAGGGGTCTGTTGGTAATCCCCCTTATGTGTGCTGGGAGGCAGTTGAACAGTCTCGGGCCCCTGACACTTATTGTATGGTCTCTTAACGTGCTAGTGACACCCCTGCTTTTCATTGGGGGGATGGTGCATCGTCTGCCAAGTCTTTTGCTTTCGTAGTGAGTGATTTTCGTGTGCAAGTTCGGTACTAGTCCCTCTAGGATTTTCCAGGTGTATATAATTATGTATCTCTCCCTCCTGCGTTCCAGGGAATACAGGTTTAGGAACCTCAAGCGCTCCCAATAATTGAGGTGTTTTATCTCCGTTATGCGCGCCGTGAAAGTTCTCTGTACATTTTCTAGGTCGGCAATTTCACTTGCCTTGAAAGGTGCTGTTAGTGTGCAGCAATATTCCAGCCTAGATAGAACAAGTGCTCTAGAACAAGTAGGCTCTATTATTTGCTGGTTTAAATTGAATTTTGTGCAGAGATTTAAAAGCTCGTGTGAGTTTGAGTTTTCATCAGAGCTGCCTCCTGGTGTTATTACTGCAACAATCTTATTTGCTATATTCCTCCATTTTAGGTGCCTTAAGTTGAAATCCCTCCGGAGCAAGATGTTGGGTGCAGGAGCTGGAAGATTTTCCAGACAGTGGTCAATTTTTAACAGCTGTTCCTGGAATTGCTGGGATGTTGCATCCGGAGGCTTGTAGACTACCACAATGCTAGGTTTTGGTTCTCGACCTTTACTGCTAAAACTTCCACTACATCATTTGAGGCATTTAGCAGTTCTGTGCAAACAAGTGACTCTGCAATGTACAAGCCAACCCCCCCCCCCCTTTTGCCTGTTCACTCTGTCACATCTGTATAGGTTGTAACCTGGGATCCATATTTCGTTGTCCAAGTGATCCTTTATGTGGGTCTCATTGAAAGCCGCGAACATTGCCTTTGCCTCTGCAAGCAGTCCACGGATGAAAGGTATTTTGTTGTTTGTTGCTGGCTTTAGACCCTGTATATTTGCAAAGAAGAATGTTATCGGACTGGTGGTATTGTTGGTACTGGGGGGGGGGATTTTTTTTCCGGCATTAGTATCTGTATCTGTTGGTTTGGAGTGGAGGCCATCGACTGTGGTTCCACTCCAGGAATGACTTTATTTGGTGTACGATTTCTGCCATTTCCTGCCAGTTTTTTTTTCCTTCCTGGCACTAAAAAACCTCTCCCTCTTGAGTGGCTGTGGTTACCCAGGTTTTCCCATGGCCTGGATGTTTTGTATCTTTTTGTCCCCTTTAGATGGTGTGCCTGGCAATTTAAGTTATAGCACAGTCCTTCCTGTGCTGAAGAGGTACACATTTCAGGGTGAAAAAGCTTACAGGAAGGGAGTTTGCATTTTCCTGTTGTCATATGGGCATGGCATTTTCTAGGGTGGTCATAGTTGCACGTCCCGTCTGTTTTTCCAGATTTCCCATGTCTGCAGATACCAAGTGCATAGTATGTGCACAGGCTTGGTTTCCGTTTGCCTTGGGTTTCTGTGACTGTATTCCCTGTTGGTGCATGTTTCCCCTGTCTTATTCCTATCCTCCCTAGCACCAACAATGGAGCTCCCACCAGTTGTTTTTGGTAATATATCCTCACTATTGCTAATGGAGTCCTCTTGTTTGTTATTTCCTGTGGTATTTCTAGTTTGCAATATTGGTTTTATCCTATCTTTGACTACACTTGTTTCCCCACTACGGCTCCTGTCCCCAATGAGGTCATTTATATGTATTCCTTCCTGCGTATAATTCCCGACTACCTGGACAAAATCTCCAGCTTCACCATTACTGTCTCCCAGGACAGCACCTCCAGCTCCACCATTACTGTCTCCCAGAACAGCACCTCCAGCTTCACCATTACTGTCTCCCAGGAGAGCACCTCCAGCTTCACCATTACTGTCTCCCAGGACAGCACCTCCAGCTTCACCATTACTGTCTCCCAGGACAGCACCTCCAGCTCCACCATTACTGTCTCCCAGAACAGCACCTCCAGCTTCACCATTACTGTCTCCCAGGACAGCACCTCCAGCTTCACCATTACTGTCTCCCAGGACAGCACTATCAGCCCCACATTTACTGACTACCAGGACATCATCTCCAGCCTTACAGTTTCTGACTACATGGCCAGTATCAAGGGCAGTACCATTCAGTCGAGACTTTTTATGTTCCCATCTGTTGTAGAAAGCTTCCAGGTTGTCTATGAAAGCAGCTTTGGTATATGCAGCTGTTTGCCTACGTTCTTGATCTTGCCGTTGTGAATGCATGGCTTCTTTACTGCCGTGATTGTCAGTCACTAAAAACCAAATGCATGCCACTGAAGCTATTCAGGCTTGAAATTAACAAATCATATAGTTAAATCAGACAAAATATTTTATTACATTCAGTCAATCTATATGTCCTGATTGTAAATTTGTTAATTGTGTATTATGTTCCAATCAAAATCAATTTAAGCGTTATATGATCTGTCACTGCAAGATCCAATGGACAAAAGTTTAGCTGCAGCAACATAAGAACAAGTCCAAAAGGTTCACCAAGTACTTCCAGTGGTGACCCCTCAAGGAAGGTTCCTTGATGTTGGTGAGGGGCTCTTGATTTAGGGAATTGGATCTGTGCTCCAGTTCCCCGAATTAAACCATACCCCCGGCCGGGATTGAACCCGCGGTCATAGTCTCAAAACTCCAGCCTGTCGCGCTAGCAATCGTGTCATTACGATTTCTTAAGCCCCGAATTAAGCCTGAATGCCTTCCACATCCCCCCCCCCAGGCGCTGCATAATCCTCCGGGTTTAACGCTCCCCCCTTGATTATAATAATAATAATTCCGGTGGTGACAGTAATGCTCATGATTTGTCAACCTTGTAATTGCCATCTGCAATGCAGTACCAACATGCAGAAAGGCCTGATAACAGTGTGAAGTTTGATAAATTGCTTGGTCACTGGCCAGTGGTAGGCAAGCTACTTAAATGCAAGTATTGCAGCAAAAAGAAAAATCATGGCACATCCTCAATTTCCTGTGCCATATGCAAAGTAAATCTATGCATCAAGAAGGATAGAAATTGCTTTATAGACTTTCATTGTAGCAATTAATAATCTAGAATGATTGTTCTTTCTCAGGAAACTCAGGAATATGGGACTTAAAAGTTTTATCCCTTTGCAATGTGTCCATGCTGCTATTTGGTTCATTCCTATATATTTTTAATGCTTACAGAATGTTTGGAAACAAGTTCCATTTATGTTTTTGATATTGTCTATTTGTATAATAAATTAAAAAAGTAGTTATTTGGTGTTTTATTAACAATTTCAACTTTGCAATAGTACAATCGGTCCTCGAATATTAGCAATTGATCGAAAACTAACTTTTAGAAATCCATTTATATGGGCGCATTTTCCTTACATTGAGATACTCTATCCAGTCATAGGAAATACATTTCGAAATTTGCATTTTCCTAGGCGTGCCCGGTTAAGGGATTAATTAACATTAAGGAACCTCCCTGGAGGGGGGGGGGGGTCCACCATGATCATAATGCCAATACCCCATCAGAAAATGCTGCCCTGAGCCTCCATCATTCAATAATTTTTCTTCATTGTGGTATAAACCCTGATGCTAAGATACAACACTTAATACCCAAGTTAAACAGCCACATTGTGTGCCTTAGTTAACAACTGTACACACTGCAGTTTGTGCCTTTGTTGGTACACATTCCTCTCATGAGTTATATAAGGATTATTACTCAATTCGTGAAGGTTGTAAAAAAATTCTGATGATTATAATCATACCCATGATTTATAAAGAGGTGGACCGATAAGCCAGTGGAAGGTCTCGATGAGATGACCATTATTATTATAATTAAAAAAGAAGCACTAAACCTTCTAGGGTCTAGGGTCATGGTCAGATGACCATTAGCTCCAACTATGGGTCATCATATGACTAAGACCTGCATCAGGAAACACATGTCCTGTTACCTGACAATATACCTATTTACCTACCAGTTTGTTGCCTAGACAGCGGCTGAGGAGGACACATAATTATAATTATGGGGGAGTGCTAAGCCCATAGGATCATACAGCACATGTTCAGGGAACTGGAGTACAAATCCAATTTCCTAGATCAAGAGCCCGTCACCAGCATCAAGGAACCTTCCTTGAGGGCTGGGGAGGACGTGTGGCTGGAGCTCCTCCAACCTTTCCCCTCAAGGAAGGTTCCTTGATGTTGGTGAGGGGCTCTTGATTTAGGGAATTGGATCTGTGCTCCAGTTCCCCGAATTAAGCCTGAATGCCTTCCACATCCCCCCCCCAGGCGCTGTATAATCCTCCGGGTTTAGCGCTTCCCCCTTGATTATAATAATAATAATCCTCCAACCTTTTAAATGTGTGGTCGGCTAATGTGCACAATGGCATCAGGTTTGAGGAATCCTGTGAACACAGCATTGATGCCAGATGTGACCAATGTGTTGCTGCCAGTCAAAATTGAGAACACACATGGGAGTGAAGACGAGGACCTCTATGGTGTATCCTTGAATAGGAACACAAGGACACCAGTGGAAATAATCACTTTGACTATTTTGAGTTATCCTATGTTCCCTACACATATGCTGCTATGTATGATAATGTAACTGTATTCATGTATGCCTGAATAAACTTACTAATAACACAGCCAGGTACGTGGGCAACTGGTGTGTACACTGGTTTACCTGAGGGAAAGTATGTACTCCTTCAAGATGTCAGTAAAGTATCCGATAATGTCCTATGTTATCTTGCCGGGTTTCAGATCCCAGGTGTTGTCCTATGCTAGACAACGAAGAATGTGTAGGATTTCGCGGATATGGAGTGATCTCGTAGGAAGATCCAGCCGAGTGTGCACGGGGTGGAGGTCTCCATCAGAGGATTATCACGGGGGGAGGGGGGCTAAACCTGTAGGGATTATACAGCGCCTGTGTGTGTGGGGGGGGGGTTGGAAGGCATTCGGGGAAATGGAGCACAGATCTAATTCCCTGGATCAAGAACCCCTCACCAGCAAAAAGGATCCTCCCCTGAGGGGGCCACATCATATGAGAGAGCTTCTAGGCCATGAAGATCTGTATACATAGTCGACCTTAGTGGGTTTAGCTCTTCATTTTGATTATAATACATAATATATAGTCGAGTTATAGGTGCATATAGTTTAGTTTTTGTGGGGTTAAGGTGAATTTGTATTATCAATATTATTTTCAAGTTTAGGTGTGTTTGAACTATGTATGTAGTTTGTTTATAAGTTTTAAATAAAATATAAAAAAATCAGGGTTTTTTAAACTTTTTACAAGTAAAGACCACCAAGAATGTGCCCATACCCCCTTCACCAGACTGTGGAAATCACCAACAGACCTATTAGGTACCAGTATGACTTCAGCCCTGTTAGGTACCAGTATGACTTCAAAAGATGTCAGTATTTTTACTTTATATATGGGTAGCTAGAACCAGAACAGGCAAAAAAAATCATAAGAATTTTATCAGATTTATAGAAAAAATGGCAAATCACAAATACACAACCTAGCTACAACTAGTGTCATTTTTGCTGTTTTGTGCAATCAAAACATGGAATCGAGGTATAGTTACTCATATGTCATCGGACACATCAGGTTGATTTCTCCACTTCGATTTCAAGTTCAATAATGCAGAGAATCCCATTTCAAAGAGATAAATATTTGTGAAGGGAACCAAAACTTTGATTGCTCTCGTCGTCAGGTTAGGGAAAGCTGCGATCTGCTGACACCAAGAGTGCTTGATAATCCAGCCCAGTTAGCTGCATAGGTACCTCAGTCTATATTGATAACAGTATTAGTTTATTCTAAGAACTTTTTTTTTTAATTGTTCGTTGATTAAGTCCCATACCCCACTGAAAAATGGTATGGTGATACTGACAAGATGTGGAAAAAGACACTCATGTATAGTTCAGGACAATTATTAGAGGAAATGTTTTGTCACGAGCGGCTTCATTATTACTGAAGAAGCTACTAGTTGCAAAACGTTCCCATAGTAAATGTTCTTTACTGTACATAAGTGTCTTTTTCCATACCACATTATTTGGTTCCCATACCTTAAGCGGTATGGATGCCCCCCAGTGTCCCGTAGCTCGGTTGGTAGCTCACTTAACTCACACATTGAGGTCCTTGGTTCAGTCCCTTGTACAAGTGGAAACATTTGGGCGTGTTTCCTTAAGACACCTGCTGTCCATGTTCACTTAGTATATAGGTACCTGGGTGTTAGTTGACTGATGTTTGTTAAGTGTATTTGCTATATTCATCATTGTACCATTCAAACAATTATTAGCTGTATGGTGGAATGTTACACTGTAATTTGGGTTACTAATGTACAGTATAGTTAAAAGCTTGCTTTAATGAGTTTAAAATGTTTGGGGTTGAATTTACTCAGTAGTTCTACTCCCAGAGTAAACCCAAACAAATACTCTTCCTTGGTGTGTGTGTGGGTACTGAGCTCTTAGGATATACTGACCTAGTGACCAGCAAGTTGAGTGACCTAGTGACTAACAAGTTGAGGAAAGTTCTGCCTTTCATGTTAACCTGTCAGTTAGGAATGTGTATCATTAATTTACAAGAGTATGGTCCATTTATTATACTGCCAGTGTACGATAAACTACTAACTAAAATTAAGTTATTTTTCATTTTTTTTATTGGCATTTTGTTGTCTTCCATATTATTATTACAATCAGAATGAAGTGGTAAACCAACAAGGATCAAACACACCCATTATTAACTTAAAGGCAGTAATCACCATGAGTGCCTGAAAGTTAGTTTAATATGTTTATTATGCACCCCATACCCATCCTGTGGGCGGTAGTCACCCCATACCCATCCTGTGGGCGGTAGTCAAAAGATTACAGAGGTACATAATTGGTCCAAGGACTGGACTCCAAAGTTTTGATACCTGAGCAAGTTACATAGGTAATGAACTCGCAATTTACAAAGGCAGTCCCTGGACCCATTACGTACCTCTGTAATCTGTAAATACCTTTGTAACTTGTCACGGTTGTGACCAGACCTACCTGGAGTTCATTACCTTTGTAAATAGTGCCTGAAACTGCCTTGAAAGAACATGTCTTGAAGCTATAGTTCCTGTTGGAGGGCCAGAAACCTTCATTTTGCTACAAAGTCTGACAAACGATGGTATACACAGTATTGTATATTGTATCACATTTTTTCCAGTTTTAGGGATCCCCCTTAGACTGGTATTTGATCAAGCCTTTAAATTATTAAGGGAAATATTACAAGAACTATTAAAAATCACATAGTAGAGGAGTTCAGATAAGATTTTTCTTATATTTATTTGCAAAATAAAAACAATAAACCTATCCAAGTGCAAGTTGAAACCAGCTTAAGTTTCACTCATAGAACTGGGCAGTATAAGAGCAAATTGTATTAAGCTGGGATTACATTCATAACAATCAGCATACAGTGTAAAATCATTTTACACAAAGTGAAGGACATATGAGAAAAATGGGTTATGTTCCAAACAACTCAAAAGCTGAACTAATTTTAGGACCTGAAGAGTGTGGGGAAGTGTTGATGTCTGTCCGCTGGGCCAAGATGGATTATTATTTCTAGTTCTATCATTGAGTCAGGTGTCAGTAGTGGAGGGTTGCATTTAAGTGGCCAAGGACTTGGGAGCTACAGCAAGCAGCAACCTAAGCCAACACAGCAATGCCTAAGTGTATGTAATAAGGCAAACAGATTACTGGGATTTATATCAAGAAGTATAAGCAGTAGGCATCCAGAGGTTATACTACAGCTATACACATTAGTAAGGCCTCACTTAGATTATGCAGCTTAATTCTGGTCACCATACTAAAGAATGGATATAAATTCATTAAAGAACATTCAAAGAAGAATGACAAATTTAATCCACTGCTTAAGATTGAGAGCCCTTAATGTATATTATCTTGAAAGGCTTAGAATTATGGGAGACATGAGTGAAGTGTGTTAGTGAAAGATGGGCATAAAGATAAAAGTCTGAGGATATCCCTTCAAGAGAGAACTTTAAATATTGGACTCAAGTTGGTTAAGTTTAGATTTAAAAGGTGTAGGAAAGTACTGGTCTGGAGTAGTCAGTGAGTGGAACAGTCTGCCTAGTAGGGTCACTGAGGCTATTATAACCTTGGGTAGCTTCAAATATAAGTTAGATAAATACACGAGAGTGAGATTTGATTTTAATGGGATTTGAAAGCTTTTTTTTTTTCTTTCAACACGCTGGCTGGCCATCTCCCACCATCATTCACACAATCACCGTCTCTGCAGAGATATGCATTTATTTTTAGCAAGCTATATGGGAACAGGTTACTAGCCCATTGCTCCTGGCATTTTAGTCAACTTTTAAAACACACATTGCTTATGCAGGAAATATTCTTATTCCACTTCCCCAAGAATAAGAAAGGAAAATAATTAGAACAAGGACTATTAAGAAAAAATCAATGAAAACTAAAGATGAGTTTGTATATATAAATGTGTTGTACATGCAGATGTAGTGTGACCTAAGTAAAATATACATGTACCTGGGTTATCAAAGCTTATTCCTTAGATAGCACTGAAAATGGATTTTTGTTGGATGGTTTTGAGAATGAGGGCCAGTAAGTCTGCTGCAGTGTTCCTCCTTTTTTATATTTTGTACTCTGCAAGGTCTGATGTTTTACCCTATAGTACTTTTTGAAACAGTGTCCTATTTCAGAACAGTATCATTTTTGTTAGAAAAAAAATAAATAAAAGGACAGTGTAGTTCTTGCAGTATTAATCATTTATCTTCAGGTGGTTGTACCTCATTATTTCTATCATAGTAAATTTGATTCATTCTCTCAAAAATCTAAAGCACTATCTCCAGGCATATCTAAACATTGCCACTTTACCCATCTTAGATTCACAATCCTCAGCTACTTCTACTTACACTTGGGTCACACTACACATACATTTTTTTTTTTTTTCAACAAGTCGGCCGTCTCCCACCAAGGCAGGGTGACCCAAAAAAGAAAGAAAATCCCCAAAAAGAAAATACTTTCATCATCATTCAACACTTTCACAACACTCGCACATTATCACTGTTTTTGCAGAGGTGCTCAGAATACAACAGTTTAGAAACATACACATATAAAGATACACAACATATCCCTCCAAACTGCCAATATCCCAAACCCCTCCTTTAAAGTGCAGGCATTGTACTTCCCATTTCCAGGACTCAAGTCTGACTATATGAAAACCGGTTTCCCTGAATCCCTTCACTAAATATTACCCTGCTCACATTCCAACAGATCGTCAGGTCCCAAGTACCATTCGTCTCCATTCACTCCTATCTAACACGCTCATGCACGCTTGCTGGAAGTCCAAGACCCTTGCCCACAAAACCTCCTTTACCCCATCTCTCCAACCCTTTCGAGGACGACCCCTACCCCGCCTTCCTTCCCCTATAGATTTATATGCTTTCCATGTCATTCTACTTTTGATCCATTCTCTCTAAATGACCAAACCACCTCAACAACCCCTCTTCTGCCCTCTGACTAATACTTTTATTAACTCCACACCTTTTCCTAATTTCCACACTCCAAATTTTCTGCATAATATTTACACCACACATTGCCCTTAAACAGGACATCTCCACTGCCTCCATCCGTCTCCTCGCTGCTGCATTTACCACCCAAGCTTCACACCCATATAAGAGTGTTGGTACTACTATACTTTCATACATTTCCTTCTTTGCCTCCATAGATAACGTTTTTTGACTCCACATATACCTCAACGCACCACTCACCTTTTTTCCCTCATCAATTCTATGATTAACCTCATCCTTCATAAATCCATCCGCCAACACATCAACTCCCAAGTCTCTGAAAACATTCACTTCTTCCATACTCCTCCTCCCCAATTTGATATCCAATTTTTCTTTATCTAAATCATTTGATACCCTCATCACCTTACTCTTTTCTATGTTCACTTTCAACTTTCTACCTTTACACACATTCTCAAACTCATCCACTAACCTTTGCAATTTTTCTTTAGAATCTCCCATAAGCACAGTATCATCAGCAAAAAGTAACTGTGTCAATTCCCATTTTGAATTTGATTCCCCAAAATTTAATCCCACTCCTCTCCCGAACACCCTAGCATTTACTTCCTTTACAACCCCATCTATAAATATATTAAACAACCATGGTGACATTACACATCCCTAAGATCTACTTTTACTGGGAAGTAGTCTCCCTCTCTTCTACACACCCTAACCTGAGCCTCACTATCCTCATACATGTACACATTTATTTATACACACTCATATGAGTTTTCTTTGATTTTATCTTAATAGTTCTTGGTCTTATTACTTTTCCTTGTATATCCATGGGGAAGTGGAATAAGAATCTTTCCTCCGTAAGCCATGAGTGTTGTAAAAGTCAACTAGAATGCCGGGAACAATGGGCTAGTAACCCCTTTTCCTGTAAAGATTACTAAAAAGAATAAGAAGAAGAAAATTGTCAAAGTGGGAAGTCTGAATGTGCGTGGATGCTGTGCAAATGATAAGAAAGAGATGATTGTGGATGTTATGAATGAGAAGAAGCTGGATGTCCTGGCTTTAAGTGAAACAAAGCTGAAGGGGGTGGGAGAGTTTCAATGGAGAGGAATAAATGGGATTAGGTCAGGGGTTTCAAATAGAGTTAGAGCTAAGGAAGGAGTAGCAATAATGTTGAAGGATAAGCTATGGCAGGAAAAGAGGGACTATAAATGTATTAATTCAAGGATTATGTGGAGTAAAATAAAGATTGGATGTGAAAAGTGGGTTATAATAAGCGTGTATGCACCTGGAGAAGAGAGAAGTGTAGAGGAGAGAGAGAGATTTTGGGAAATGTTGAGTGAATGCGTGGGGAGTTTTGAATCAAGTGCGAGAGTAATGGTGGTTGGGGATTTCAACACTAAAGTGGGTAAAAATGTTATAGAGGGAGTAGTAGGTAAATTTGGGGTGCCAGGGGTAAATGTAAATGGGGAGCCTTTAATTGAGCTATGTGTAGAAAGAGATTTGGTAATAAGTAATACATATTTTATGAAAAAGAGGATAAATAAATATACAAGGTATGATGTAGCACGTAATGAAAGTAGTTTATTAGATTATGTATTGGTGGATAAAAGGTTGATGGGTAGGCTCCAGGATGTACATGTTTATAGAGGGGCAACTGATATATTGGATCATTATTTAGTTGTAAAGTAAAAGGACACAAGTGCAACTAATGTGACATTTATTGTGGCAACGTTTCGCTCCTGGAGAGCAAAACGTTGCCACAATAAATGTCACATTAGTTGCACTTGTGTCCTTTTACTTTACATATTGTCGGTAATTCTACCAACTTTATTACATTATTTAGTTGTAGCTACAGTTAGAGTAAGAGGTAGATGGGAAAAGAGGAAAGTGGCAACAACAAGTAAGAGGCAGGTGAAAGTGTATAAACTAAGGGAGGAGGAAGTTCAGGCGAGATATAAGCGACTATTGGCAGAAAGGTGGGCTAGTGCAAAGATGAGTAGTGGGGGGGTTGAAGAGGGTTGGAATAGTTTTAAAAATGCAGTATTAGAATGTGGGGCAGAAGTTTGTGGTTATAGAAGGGTGGGGGCAGGAGGAAAGAGGAGTGATTGGTGGAATGATGAAGTTAAGGGTGTGATAAAAGAGAAAAAGGTGGCTTATGAGAGGTTTTTACAAAGCAGAAGTGTTATAAGAAGAGCAGAGTATATGGAGAGTAAAAGAAAGGTAAAGAGAGTGGTGAGAGAGTGCAAAAGGAGAGCAGATGAAAGAGTGGTAGAGGCACTGTCAAGAAATTTTAATGAAAATAAGAAAAAAATTTGGAGTTAAACAAGTTAAGAAAGCCTAGGGAAAGTATGGATTTGTCAGTTAAAAACAGAGTAGGGAAGTTAGTAGATGGGGAGAGGGAGGTATTAGGTAGATGGCGAGAATATTTTGAGGAACTTTTAAATGTTAAGGAAGAAAGAGAGGAAGTAATTTCATGCACTGGCCAGGGAGGTATACCATCTTTTAGGAGTGAAGAAGAGCAGAATGTAAGTGTGGTGGAGGTACGTGAGGCATTACGTAGAATGAAAGGGGGTAAAGCAGCTGGAACTGATGGGATCATGACAGAAATGTTAAAAGCAGGGGGGGATATAGTGTTGGAGTGGTTGGTACTTTTGTTTAATAAATGTATGAAAGAGGGGAAGGTACCTAGGGATTGGCAGAGAGCATGTATAGTCCCTTTATATAAAGGGAAAGGGGACAAAAGAGACAGTAAACTTATTCCTCTATAATTTTTACAGAGTATACCAGGAAAAGTGTACGGTAGGGTTATAATTGAAAGAATTAGAGGCAAGACAGAATGTAGGATTGCGGATGAGCAAGGAGGTTTCAGAGTGGGTAGGGGATGTGTAGATCAAGCGTTTACATTGAAGCATATATGTGAACAGTATTTAGATAAAGGTAGGGAAGTTTTTATTGCATTTATGGATTTAGAAAAGGCATATGATAGAGTGGATAGAGGAGCAATGTGGCAGATGTTGCAAGTATATGGAATAGGTGGTAAGTTATTAAATGCTGTAAGGAGTTTTTATGAGGATAGTGAGGCTCAGGTTAGGGTGTGTAGAAGAGAGGGAGACTACTTCCCGGTAAAAGTAGGTCTTAGACAGGGATGTGTAATGTCACCATGGTTGTTTAGTATATTTATAGATGGGGTTGTAAAGGAAATAAATGCTAGGGTGTTCGGGAGAGGGGTGGGATTAAATTTTGGGGAAAAATTCAAAATGGGAATTGACAGTTACTTCTTGCTGATGATACTGTGCTTATGGGAGATTCTAAAGAAAAATTGCAAAGGTTAGTGGATGAGTTTGGGAATGTGTGTAAAGGTAGAAAGTTGAAAGTGAACATAGAAAAGAGTAAGGTGATGAGGGTATCAAATGATTTAGATAAAGAAAAATTGGATATCAAATTGGGGAGGAGTAGTATGGAAGAAGTGAATGTTTTCAGAGACTTGGGAGTTGATGTGTCGGCGGATGGATTTATGAAGGATGAGGTTAATCATAGAATTGACGAGGGAAAAAAGCCGAGTGGTGCGTTGAGGTATATGTGGAGTCAAAAAACGTTATCTATGGAGGCAAAGAACGGAATGTATGAAAGCATAGTAGTACCAACACTTATATAGGTGTGAAGCTTGGGTGGTAAATGCAACAGCGAGGAGACGGTTGGAGGCAGTGGAGATGTCCTGTTTAAGGGCAATGTGTGATGTAAATATTATGCAGAAAATTCAGAGTGTGGAAATTAGGAAAAGGTGTGGAGTTAATAAGAGTATTAGTCAAGAGGGCAGAAGAGGGGTTGTTGAGGTGGTTTAGTCATTTAGAGAGAATGGATCAAAGTAGAATGACATGGAAAGCATATAAATCTATAGGGGAAGGAAGGCGGGGTAGGGGTCATCCTTGAAAGGGTTGGAGAGAGGGGGTAAAGGAGGTTTTGTGGGCAAGGGGCTTGGACTTTCAGCAAGCATGCATGAGCGTGTTAGGAGTGAATGGTACTTGGGACCTGACGATCTGTTGGAGTGTGAGCAGGGTAATATTTAGTGAAGGGATTCAGGGAAACCAGTTATTTTCATATAGTCGGACTTTAGTCCTGGAAATGGGAAGTACAATGCCTGCACTTTAAAGGAGGGGTTTGGGATATTCGCAGTTTGGAGGGATGTGTTGTGTATCTTTATATGTGTATGCTTCTAAACTGTTGTGTTCTGAGCACCTCTGCAAAAACAGTGATAATGTGTGAGTGTGGTGAAAGTGTTGAATGATGATGAAAGTATTTTCTTTTTGGGGATTTTTTCTTTTTTGGGTCACCCTGCCTTGGTGGAAGACGGCCGACTGGTTTGGGGGGGGGGAATTATTATAATCAAAAAGAAGCACTAAGCCACAAAGGCTATACAGCAGATAGAATGAAGAGGGAAAGTTTAGGTGGCATGTTGAGCAACATATTACACTGCACTTAGGGAAAATGTAACGTATTCAGGTTGTATTTAGAGAATGCTCATCTATAGAAAGATGATTATATTCAGGCAAGAGGTGGCTAATTTATCTGGGGCACCAACAGAACCCCACATCCTTGTGTTGTACATAGAGATCAGATGAACACTCCATCTTTTGCATCACACACAGTGGCATACTGGGCCAGGGCAAACGAAGCACATTGGGAGCCTAGAGTAATCCAAAATTAAACTGCCAGCTGAAGCTTTTACCAGGAATCACAGCAGTCACTGCTACCCTAATACTCGTTCGTTAGTTAAAACTCATCCCTGAAGCATTAACGGTCTTCCTTGATGCAATCTGCAATTGGTGCTGCTGCTTTTTTCTGGCAAGGCAGCAATAATTTATAACGGTATAATTTTATCAATTTTTCGGAGGCAGCTGGTTTAAAAAACTGCATACATTTATGGGTGAATGCTAAACTTTAAGGGTTGCTATCTGCAATATAGGCCATCAAGTTCAATCCAAGGAAGGACATAGGGTTTTCCCTTTAAGGTTTTGCAGGCATAAGAACCCCTTCACATGTTTATTTTACAATTTTAATAATAATGCATCAATTATATCCCTAAAAGAAAATAAAAGCCATTACAAGTGCTTTAAAGTTTATTGTAAAAATAGATGTTCAAAAAGCACATTTTTTATGTGGATGATGATCTCCACATATCATGGACGTTGGTGGTGTCCACATGCTGCCCTGCACTATTCAGCCAATATTACCTGATGCTACCAATTGTATAATCTGCAAGGGCAGTGTTGAGATGGAATCCTGATCAGTTTTATTTCCAATATTTATAGCTCTTCATACATTAAGAATTTAACCCTAACCAATTTAACTATTACATTGTAATCAACTGGACAATTCAATGAAAGTGGTAAGTAACCTAATAAATTTAACTACAGGATCCTCTCAAAAAAATTAAAATAAATAAAAAGTATCATTGTCTCAAGTTGAACTGCATTAAAAAAAATACTGATTTTTTCCGCAGCAGGTGAAGCTGTAAGGTATTCGTGTAGTTTTCCTTTTTGATCACAACTTTCACTTCAGACCTCCTTGGCCTCTTATACGAGGTACCAACCTACACGTCTATACTGGCAGGCTCCAGTATTATCTAATGCTTCTATCACTCGTAACAGGAGGGTCCTATTTGTACATTTTTTATACTGATTATGTTCCATTTGCCGGACAAAAAGGAACTGCATATGAATGTCATAGCATAACAATGGCTTCCAATCATCACAGTCAGCCATTTGGTAAAAAAATTTCCTTGCACCTAGAGAAGACTAACATAATGCTGCTGGTTTGTAACCAACACCCAGAATCACCATTTAAAGAAAACCTGTTCAATAAATCCAATCATCACTTGCTTATCTTATTCACTCTTTTCCAGTCTTTTCCATTCCTCTTGCCAAGTAACACCAATTTATTCTCTAACCAAATCACTCCAGAGCCTTTCTATCCAGTACAGTCTTTCCAGGAACTGAACAGGTCAGGTCTTCTCTTGACAATGTGGACCAAGTAAATGTCTCTTTTTACACTATCTGCCAACAGATATTCACAAGCATTCATCTTGCTCCAAGAAAAAAAAAAAGTTCCCCAGAAGGTTAATCTTTGAACCAAAATACTCAATTTAATACTTTCTAACTTCGAGTTAGAACTTTCGAGTCTATTTTACTTTCTTAGTTTCAGCACCTTTCACAATCTAATTTCACCCAAAGTGTCAAACACCAAGAGAAGTAAAGATCCAGTTGCATTGATTAAAGCTTTAAATTATCTCCTTACCTAGGAACAGTCACCCTACAATAATTTATTTTTGTTTTTTTACACATTTTTTCATATTCTCAACCTTCATCCTGATCCTAGGTAGGTGCAGTATTGTGCATCACACTATTACTTGGCCTGTGTAGCATTCCGAACTGCAGATGCATACGAGCTACCAGCTCCACCGCCACCTCTTGACATTCCGTTCACGTTTACTATACCGCCTCTTCCCCCACCACCACCTCTGCCTCCACGAAAGACACCACTACCAGACCTGTAGGATGGATGCACTAGCTTTTAATTCCATAAAATTATGAAAAACTGTTAGTGAAAAATTTCAGTCCTGTAAAATAAAGCAATTAAAAATTATACAGGAATACACAAGAAATTATTGAAACTGGAAACATATACAGTGGACCCCCGGCTTACGATATTATTTCATTCCAGAAGTATGTTCCGGTGCCATTACTGAACGAATTTGGTCCCAAAAAGGAATATTGTGATTAGATTAGTCTATTTCAGACGCCCAAACATACACGTACAAACGCACTTGCATAATTGGTCGCATTGGGAGCCGATCGTAAACCGGGGGTCCACTGTACTAATCATCTACGAGAAGAATCACGATACTGTATATTTATTGTGAATGAAAATTCAAAGTGGAAAGCAAGTGTTATACAGGAGATTCCTGGGAATATAAGTAATGAACAGGAAATGTTTTAGTGCCAGTTATATCTAAATTGTTTATTCTGGACCCTATTTTTTAATTGTGTGAAATTGGCCAAATTACCAATTTGTTACTATTGGGTAATTTAAATAATTAAATAGGCAGTTTCTTGTACTCAATAGAATGGAAGGCATACTAGTGAAATAGCTAAGAGTCTGGTCGACAAACAGCAGAATTGGCCTAAAATAAGCCTCAGTGGCGACAGCGCCTATGCGTAAATATCGCCAAAACTGCCAAGTTCGAAAAATCATAATTCTACAAGTTCTCAATCAAATTTTGTACTTTTGATGTCATTACCTCCAGGAAGTTCCTCTATCATTTCATAAGAATTTTTTAAACCTTTAAATCCTGAGAGTCACTTTTAGATTGGGGTCTGGATCCTGAAAGGGTTAAATAGGTTTGGTAGATTTTCAAGAGCTCCGTTGTAATGATTGCCATAGCATTGAAAAGTAAAAGTTTAGTTTCTATATAAAAAAAGTATGCTCGAAAATTCACACTTTCCCCAAAATCAATTTTATGTATTACAGAAATTCAATGATACACATACCTGTAATACCCTTGGTTATAATTATACGTGCGATAGTAACCTCCACGGTAGTAACCACCTCGACCACGAGGGTAATATCCTCTTCTGGCTGAGCTCACACCAAAAGTTTCCACATTAATCTTGCGTTCATGCCTCCAGTCAGGACGTTGGCTATTCCTGAAAAGATGGAGCATTTAGGAAATTACCTGAACACTAAAGTGTCAAATGACAATATTTAGTGTTTTAAAGAAAATGAAAGGTCCTGAATATGGCACTATGTATCCAGCAGGGAACATTTACAGTACTGTTAATTAACCTTATCAAGATTTAAATCATTTTATTTATTATTTTTTATTATCACACTGGCCGATTCCCACCAAGGCAGGGTGGCCCGAAAAAGAAAAACTTTCACCATCATTCACTCCATCACTGTCTTGCCAGAAGGGTGCTTTACACTACAGTTTTTAAACTGCAACATTAACACCCCTCCTTCAGAGTGCAGGCACTGTACTTCCCATCTCCAGGACTCAAGTCCGGCCTGCCGGTTTCCCTGAATCCCTTCATAAATGTTACTTTGCTCACACTCCAACAGCACGTCAAGTATTAAAAACCATTTGTCTCCATTCACTCCTATCAAACACGCTCACGCATGCCTGCTGGAAGTCCAAGCCCCTCGCACACAAAACCTCCTTTACCCCCTCTCTCCAACCTTTCCTAGGCCAACCCCTACCCCGCCTTCCTTCCACTACAGACTGATACACTCTTGAAGTCATTCTGTTTCGCTCCATTCTCTCTACATGTCCGAACCACCTCAACAATCCTTCCTCAGCCCTCTGGACAACAGTTTTGGTAATCCCGCACCTCCTCCTAACTTCCAAACTACGAATTCTCTGCATTATATTCACACCACACATTGCTCTCAGACATGACATCTCCACTGCCTCCAGCCTTCTCCTCGCTGCAACATTCATCACCCATGCTTCACACCTATATAAGAGCGTTGGTAAAACTATACTCTCATACATTCCCCTCTTTGCCTCCAAGGACAAAGTTCTTTGTCTCCACAGACTCCAAAGTGCACCACTCACTCTTTTCCCCTCATCAATTCTATGATTCACCTCATCTTTCATAGACCCATCCGCTGACACGTCCACTCCCAAATATCTGAATACATTCACCTCCTCCATACTCTCTCCCTCCAATCTGATATCCAATCTTTCATCACCTAATCTTTTTGTTATCCTCATAACCTTACTCTTTCCTGTATTCACCTTTAATTTTCTTCTTTTGCACACCCTACCAAATTCATCCACCAATCTCTGCAACTTCTCTTCAGAATCTCCCAAGAGCACAGTGTCATCATATTTACACAAATTCAAACTGGAGATTCCTAATTATGGAATTCTTATAAACACCCTACACTAGGGCCCTACTTCAATTCCCCACATCAAGCAGAAAGCAGACAATTGAAGGCAAAAATGCATTGATCAAAGAAGTGCTAAACTTACGATGGTCGGCAAAAATATAAACAAGGCTAAATGTGTGGTACACAAACAAATGGTAATGATAACAGGTATAAAGATGTGGGTACACATCACAAAACTTGGTAGGCTCCTTGACGCTGGTGGGAGGCTCTTGAACTAGGGAACTGGATCTCTGCTCCAATTTCCTGAATTAAGCCTGAAGGCCATCCACCCTCTCTCCCCCAAATTGAAAAAAACCCAATTCTATCAAATCTTTCAGATTATTTTTTGGGGGTAAATTTTAACAAGAGTGGATCAACACCAGACACTTCATAAGACATGCAGAAAAAAATCCAAAATTTTTTTACCATTCTCAGTCAAAAATCAGTTTGTTGCAATCCCTAGGAAAATAAGTTTTTAAGGAAGATCACAATGAGTTCATCAATGTAAATAAAATACAAAACAAAGGTAATACTAAATGAAAGTAACTGCCAGCAATGCTTGGGGATGCAATTCCTGCAAATCTGAAGGGAGCACTATACTGTCCTGTACTATACATGCAGTCTTATTTTTGTTAAGCATTTATGTCTTGAGTCTGATTTTTTCCTCACCCCAACCTACAAACTTACCCTTGACTGCGCTCAATTGACTCGCACGAAATGCTGTCAAAGAAAGACTTGCTCTTATCATAACATGTTGACTGAGTCTCCACATCATCCCCAGCATTGGTTTCATGCCCCGAATCATCCTTCTTGTCTCCATTCTCAGTGATCTTTGTTTTTGCAAGTTGACTTCTAACTTCCTCAAACTCCTCATTTGCTTGCTCAAAGTCAAAGTCTTTTTCAAATAACTGCCGATCCTGGAACTGTCTTTGTCTGGTTCCTTGATTAAAGATCTGTCCCCTGCCACGCTGCCCTGAAGGTCTTCTACTGCCCCGGCCACGGTTCATGCCGCCTCCACCTCTGCCTTGATACTGCTGCTGCTGGCGATACGCATAGTACTGATTATTGTACTGTTGCTGCTGCTGTTGCTGTTGCTGCTGCTGTGGCTGGTTTTGACTCTGTTGAGGCTGTTGTTGACTCTGTTGCTGTACTTGTTGAGTCATTTGCTGTTGTGGTACCTGCTGAGTATTGCGTCTACTTTGGCCACCCTGGTTACTACTCCTCTGAGATCTGAAAAAACACAAAGGTCAGACTCATCCACAATAAAATGAATTTTAATAAACTTTTACAACTTAGTACTCAACAAAAAATTGAAAAATCCAATTGTATGAATTTTGAGTGGCAATTTTACACGCAAATAAGAGGCAACAGGACAAATATTTCTTAGGTTGTAAACTGCTAAAATAGAATGTAAGAAATACTTGTGCATATTGCTATTTGAAACTTCAAAAGTCAAATTCATACTTTGAGAATTCAAGTCTACAGTGCTTGTTATTACCAAATAGTTTTGGACTAATAAAATTTTAGCACTTCAAAATTAAGGCAATTAAAATTTTGATGGAAAATTATATTCTCCATTTACCTGTCTTGTGACTGCCGCTGTGGCTGTGGTGGAGGCTTCTTTTTCTCCTCCCTGGTGGGAGGTGGGGACACTTGAACACCAGCATCAGAGACTGGGGACTTGCGAGTAGTGGGTGTGGACGATCTTGATCCTACTAGTAGGTCTGATACAAAACGTTATCCTGTTACTTTGTAATGAGTTTTATTCAGATCTTGCATCAATCATAAGAAATATCCACTTTCCAGAGCCAGCTATTACTCAATTACACTGCTAAATACATAGGTCAGAGCTTGGGGAGTGGTAGTTAACAAGGTCTGATCCCAAAGGGAAGGGCAGCTCCAATTCCTTGTATGAAGATCTTTTTATCAGCATTAAGGCTTCCCCTTTATGGGATTAACTACTGTGGGCCACAATACTTTACTCACTCTTCAAGAAGGTACATTATCTAGGATTGTTTTAAAAGGCTAGTAATATGGAATTTAATATGGCATTTGAACTAGTTACCATGGGACTATAATTTATACCTAGAAAATATTGAAGTACAGTGCCTGCACTCTGAAGGAGGGGTGTTAATGTTGCAGTTTAAAAACTGTAGTGTAAAGCACCCTTCTGGCAAGACAGTGATGGAGTGAATGATGGTGAAAGTTTTTCTTTTTCGGGCCACCCTGCCTTGGTGGGAATCGGCCAGTGTGATAATAAAAAATAAATAAAAAATATTGGAGACCTTAGTTTCAAGTCAAGACAAATACCTCAAGAGACCGAGAGGTACTGAATTACATTCACTGAAGGAGTGGTAAACCCAAAGGGATAAAATAAGGCATTCAGGTTTTATTCAAGGAATTGGAGCATTGGTCCACGAGGTACTGAAGACAGTGCAAATAAACCTTGTATCATAAAATCTTTATATTCACCAATATTTAACAATGATAATGTAAGGGAAATTAACAAAATAGCTTTTTCAACAGATACTGAAATTCCTACAAACAGTTTCTGACCAACCAGAGTGTTTTGCCTATGGGTGAAGTTTAATTTACTTAATGCCTAATATCTGCTACATTTAAGGCTCTTGGCACATTTGTACTCCAAGATGTTTAACTGTCCACTTTCTGTAAGTGTTCCTCCACTTTCACCTACTGTACTGTCCGTTACGTACATTACACATCTCCCACGACAGTACTTCCATTATGTGCAACTTTCAACAAAAACAAATTCAAATATTACTAAAGTACTTTTATTAGTGTAAACTTGTATGTACATGTGCAGAAAGGCCAATTCAGAAACAGATCAGCCTCAACATTTTAGTCTATCATGGGGAAATGCAGGGTCACACACTCCATGCATTTCCCAATTTTGATGGTCTAGGTATGTGAATACAGTAGTGAATTAAATGTTAATGGTAAGGCAACTTTACAATTAATTAAAACTATTGTATACTCACATGCATATTTAAATTCATTACTAATGTGGTAAAAATATTTAATAAACAATTTTCTACAGTGACTAAAAATAGTGCATTACTGTCACCAACTAAAACAAAGGAACAAATGCCAAAAGACTAATGCAGCAGTAAAAATGTTTTTGTACAAGGCTGAAAAGCTAATCAAAATAATACAATAGAGAATGAGACTTTTGTACATCCACACATGAACAAAAGTCCAAACAAAAGTGTTACAAACACTTGTCAATGGCACAAAGATGAAAAAATAGAAGAGTACAGCACTATATTCAGAATATCACAGGGACCCTTTTCAGGCTTTAACATTTATGTTGTCAACTAACCAAGCAATAAGGGCTTTAAACCATACTCATGTTTCCTAACAAGTTGATAGTGAGACAAGCCAATGGCTCAATAACTGCAAGAGATCACTGGCTAATAAGGGATGAACTCTGTTCAGAATGGAGAAAGCACACTGGAACAAAGTTCTTGTAGACCACAACTTTAGACAGTACAGTATTATTATTATTATAATCAAAAAGAAGCGCTAAGCCACAAGGGCTATACAGCGCTGCAGGGTAGGGAAGGAAGCAAGGGAATTGGATGGCAGAAGGGAGGGGGGATGATCAGCAGGTTACAGAAAACAGCGGGGCAGGGGATAGTACGGGGGTAGAGGGTAGCAAGAGATTCAAGTAGAAAGGGCTGAAAGTATCAGAATTTGTGAAGTCAGTCAGTCGTTGTCAAAAAGTCAATGAGAGAGTCCGGATGAAAGGTGGGTCCATCAGCGAGAAGGGAAGGTAAAGAGAGAGCAGCGGGGCGAAGACGACGACAGAGGTAAATTCTGCGTGCTCGTTGATAAAGTGGGCAGTCCAACAGAATGTGGCTGACTGATAATGGAGCTTGGCAATTCTCACAGAGAGGAGCAAGACGCCTCTCCATGAGATATCCATGAGTAAGACGAGTATGGCCAATGCGAAGACGGGAGAGAGTAGTCTCCCAACCTCGACACTGGTGATAAGAAGACGGCCAGTAACCTATACTCGGTTTAATAGACTGAAGTTTGTTGCCGAGCATAGTAGACCAACGTTGTTGCCAACGGGTGTGAAGGTGGGAAGATATTACAGCAAAATAGTCCGTACATGGAATACCTCTATAAGAAACTGGTAGGTAATGTACTGCTGACCGCGCAGCAGTGTCTGCCTGTTCATTGCCCTGTACGTCAACATGACCAGGGACCCAACAAAAAACAATATCTTTATGCTTAGTAAAGATGCGGCGTAGCCAAAGTTGGATACGGAGGACTAAGGGGTGAGGTGTATCAAATTTTTGTATAGCCTGTAAAGCACTAAGGGAGTCTGAGACAACCACAAATGATGACACAGGCATAGATGCAATACGGATAAGTGCTGTAAGGATGGCATATAATTCAGCAGTAAAAATACTAGCTGAAGATAGTAAATGCCCTTGTACGACGCTGTCCGGAAACACTGCTGCGAATCCTACGCCGTCAGAAGACTTAGAGCCATCTGTGTACACAGCAATGGCATGAGAATGAGAGTGAAAGTGGTCAAGAAAAAGAGAGCGGGAAGCGACCGTAGACAGTTGGGCTTTCGAGCAAGGGAGGGAGAAAGAACAGACTCGAACAGCTGGAACTTCCCAGTGGGGTAGAGAAAAGTGAGATGCTACATGTACATAGAAAGGTGGTAGTTGAAGAGAAGACAAGAGCGAATGAAGGCGAAGAGAGAAGGGACGGAGTAAGCAGGGGCGGCGAACAAATAATGTCTACTAATATCAGTGACCATTCTATAAATGGAAGGATTGCGGAGATCATGAGAGCGTACATAGTAGCGCAGGCAATGGGCATCACGGCGATCGGATAAGGATGGAACGTTCGCTTCTGCATAGAGGCTTTCGACAGGGGAAGAGCGAAAAGCACCAAGGCATAAACGTAATCCTTGGTGATGAATGGGGTTAAGACTAGAGAGAGTAGCAGGAGATGCCGCTGAATAGATCTGGTCACCATAATCAAGTTTCGATAAAATAAGGGTGGAATGTAGGTGAAGGAGGGTTCGACGATCAGCTCCCCACGAAAGATGAGCAAGGGTTTTAAGAAGGTTCAGCCGGCTGTGACAAGTTGCCTTCAGAGAGGTAATGTGAGGTTTCCAGGATAACCTACGATCAAAGAGGAGGCCCAGAAACTTGACTATCACGTTCAGGGATACGGGAGCCATAGAGGTACAAAGGATGATCGGAGATGACAGAGCGTCTAGTGAAAGTGATTTGGTGGGTTTTAGTGCTGGAAAATTTAAACCCATGTGTGGTGGCCCAATTGGAAACACGGTCGACTGCATGCTGGAGAGAAACTGTAAGGAGGTGACAGTCAGCGCCTGCACAGGCAATAGCGAAGTCATCAACATAGAGTGATGACCAAATATTTGATGGAAGACTAGAGGCCAAATCATTAATAGCAAGGAGAAAAAGTGTTGTGCTCAGAACACATCCCTGGGGGACACCTTCAGCTTGGATAAAGTCCGGGGAGAGCACATTATTAACCCGAACACGGAAATGCCTGTCAGTTAAAAAGTTCTTAAGGAAGGATGGTAGATTGCCTCGAAGGCCTAAGGAGTGGGCTTGGGCTAAAATATTATACCTCCAAGTTGTGTCATATGCCTTCTCAAGGTCAAAAAATATGGCAATAACTGAGTGGTTATTCGCAAAGGCATTACGAACATACGTATCCAAGCGCAGTAAGGGGTCTATGGTAGAACGTCCCTTACGAAAGCCATATTGACGAGTGGAGAGACTGTTGTGTGTCTCTAAATACCACACTAAACGTCTATTTACTAGACGTTCCATTACTTTGCAAACTGCACTGGTAAGAGCAATGGGACGATAGTGGGAGGTTTCATGTCCCGTAGTGCCTGGTTTGCGGAAAGGGAGAACAATGGCGGATTTCCACAGCTGTGGAAGAACTCCTTGTGACCAAATAAGATTGTAAAGGCGTAATAGGACTGCAAGGGCTGACTGATGTAAATGTTGTAGCATACGAATATGAATGTCGTCGGGCCCAGCTGCCGATGATCGACAAGCTGAGAGTGTTGCCTCCAGTTCTTGAAGTGTAAAAGGCACATTATACTGTTCTTCTCTGAGAGAAGAAAAGTCCAAGGGTGCTAACTCTCTGGCAGACTTTGAGGAAAGAAATGAGGGGCATAGATGGAGTCCCTGAGAAATACGGACCAGATGATTGCCAATTTCATTGGCAACATCTAGTGGGTTTGCTATATCAACACCGGCAACCCGCAGAACAGGAGCCGGGTCAGGAGAATATTTACCACTCAGTTTTCGTACTTTTTTCCAGACTGCACTCATAGAGGAAGCAGAGGTGATGGTGGAGACAATCTCGCCAGCAAGTGCGTTTAGCGTCACGGATGACACGGCGAGCGATCGCACGCTTCTGTTTAAAATCAAGGAGTCGCTCTGTGGTTCTATTGTACCGGTACCTGCCCCATGCAGCGCGTTTCAAACGTACTGCACGAGCACAAGCAGGAGACCACCAAGGCACGCATTTCTGAGAATGCCTGCCCGAAGTTTGGGGTATAGAATGAGAAGCTGCGGTGAAAACGGAGGACGAGAAGAGGTGTAAAAGCTCATCGATGGAGGACGAAGAAGGAACCTCTTTAAAAACAGTCAGGTATGAGTAAAGGTTCCAATTTGCCCGATTAAATTGCCAGCATGGGGTGCGAAGAGGTGGCGAATATGAAGGGGAAGTAAGAATGATTGGGAAATGATCACTGTCATGTAAGTCCGGGAGAACAGACCAAGTGAAGTCTAATGCGGCGGAGGAAGAGCAAACTGAGAGATCGATGCAAGAGAGAGTATGAGTCCGAGGATCAAAATGGGTGTGAGTACCTGTATTTAAAACGTGGAGGGGGTGGGTGGCAAGAAAAGCCTCTAACTGAATTCCACGGGAATCACAGTGAGACCCCCCCCAGAGGAAATGGTGGGCATTAAAATCACCAAGTAACAGAATCGGTGGCGGTAATGACGAAACAAGGAAGGCAAAATCCGGAATAGATAATGCCCGAGAAGGAGAGAGATATAAAGAACAGAGCGTATACCACCTATGTAAGTGGATACGGGCTGCTGTGTAATGCAGCAAAGTATGAACAAATAGCTGATGGTACGGAATATCAGTGCGGAGAAGAAGGGCACTTTCATTAAAGGTCCCATCAGGAAAAGGATCTGAAGAATACAATAAATTATAGCCTGAGATGTGAGAAATAACAGCAGAGTGTAATTTTGGTTCCTGTAAGCAAACACCAACAGGGGCAAACTGGGAGAGTAACATCTGAAGCTCACCCCGATTACCCCTGAGGCCGCGTATATTCCACTGTAAAAAGGCCATGATTGGCAATGATAAAGATACTTGAAATCCGCAGGTAAGGGTTCCTACGGACTAGAAGGGTTAGAAAAGTCCACATGCGGAGGCAGTGGAAAATGTTCAAGCAGCGAAGGAACGGTGCGCTGTGAAGAAAGGAGTTGCGCAGATGGAGCAGAGGAGAGAGAAAGAGCGGAAGGTGGATCAGTGTCCATTGATGGTTTGGTCTCTGCAATATATTCAGAGATTGCTTCAAGTGTTTCGGAATTCAGAGATGTCGTATGGGAGACAATATTGGGAATGGTAGGGGGAGGATGAGTAAAGATTGGAACTGTATTGGACTGTACCAAGGTAGGGGGGGGGGGCGAAAGGGTGGAGGGAACTGGAGAAGCGTGGCAGGGGACAGAAGAGACAGGAACCTGGGAGGTGGCAGAAGAGGAAGAAACTTGGGAGGGAACAGGGGAGGAAGGTACATTACGAGGAGGAGGGTGAACCTCTGCACTTGTAACTGAGCCAGTGAGAGGGGAAGAACTAGGGACAGAGACAGGGAGGGTAAAATGAGGAGGTGGAAGATGGGTAGGAGGTGTTACCGGACCTTTTTTTGACTTTTGAGAAGTAGAGGGACGATTGGGAAGAGGTGTCGTACGAGGTCTCGTCGATACTGAGGCTTGTAAGAGAACTCGAAGAAGCGAGATTAGACTGAGGCGTTGAAGTAGGGACGTCTGAGCCGAGGACAGCAAAAGGATTAGATACAGGAGTGATTATGGGAGAGGTAACCACAGAGGTGGGTGTAGAAGATGGGATACCAGAAGTGGGGGGACGTTTTGAAACACGGGAATAAGAAACACGTGGGAGTCTCCCTTGGAGGCGGAGATGAGAAACTGCCATGGCATAAGGGAGACCTTCTGTCTCTTTGAGGTAACGGATTTCCCGCTCGTTTAAATAGACCTGACAACGGCGAGAGTACGAAGGGTGAGCCTCATGACAGTTAAGGCAAGAGGGAGATCGATTGCAACACGTATTAGAATGGTCATCGGCACCACAGACTGGGCATTCGGAGATACCTGGAGACCTGGAGTTTACCTGGAGAGAGTTCCGGGGGTCAACGCCCCCGCGGCCCGGTCTGAGACCAGGCCTCCTGGTGGATCAGAGCCTGATCAACCAGGCTGTTGCTGCTGGCTGCACGCAAACCAACATACGAGCCACAGCCCGGCAATATTTCGCTGGATGGGCAAATCGCCAGCAATTTCTACACTGTTGTGGTGTAGGGATCACCTTTCGAACTTGTAACCGATGTCCTGCTATTGGGCCGTGCGGACGTGCTGCGCAGTAGCTCCTGACTGAGTTGGCATTTGCGCAGTGTTGACGTGTACTTGGCTCTGTGAAGACCTGTTTGCGCGCTCTCTAGAATTGAAGCAAGATGCCCTCCATCAAGCAACTTTACCAACAGCTTAAGGAAGAATTGAGGTTGGCGAATTTGGAAATTCGGCGATTGACCGAGGAAAACAAGAAGATTCGTAGCAGTCCTCCTGTGTTGAGTCCTCAGGTCAAGAAGGGAAACTGGTCAGTGGCTGGACAGCAGGGAAAGAAGTTGACGATCAAGAAGACGAATGGAAAGGTAGAAACGATGAAGAAGAAAGAGACTGCCGTGGAAACTGTTGTGGAAACATCCAATACATTCTCAGTGCTACCGGACGAATGTGAGTTGACTACTGGGAACGACATGACGAAAGACATTAAGGAAGGTAAGAATATTGTTGTTGTTGGGGATAGCCAAGTTAGGTATATGGATAGGGCGTTCTGCTTGAAGGACAGGAGTAGGAGACAGAGAGTTTGCTTTCCTGGGGCTGGGATGGAGGATATTGTTAGCCGTCTGGATGACATCATGAGAGGTAATGGGAGCAATCCTATTATCTGTCTCAGTGCTGGAGGCAACGATGTTGGCAGACGTAGGAGTGAGGACCTGATTAGCAGGTATAGGTCAGCAATAGAAATAATAAGAAGTAAGGGTGGGAACCCTCTCATATGTGGTATTTTGCCAAGGAGGGGAGTTGGAAGTGAATGGTTGTCCAGGGCAATTGGTGTCAATTGCTGGCTGGACAAATACTGTAAGGAAAATGCGGTAACATTCATTGACAACTGGGACCTCTTCTATGGCAGAAATGACATGTATGCTAGGGATGGGGTTCACTTATCTAGGTGTGGGGTGGGAGCACTGGCAACTGCAGTGGAGGGAGCAGTTAGGACTTTAAACTAGGAATAGTTAGTGGTATGGGTTTTGGCAGGAAAACAGTGAAGTCCCAGTGTAGTAATATTACGAGTTCTAGGGGAACTAGTAATAATAAGAACGAGATAGATATTGAAAAGCCAGGGACCTTGGGTGATAAGGACAATAATAGGTTTAGTAGAAAAATAGAAATGAGCAGGAAGGGTAAAGAGAAAGGAGAGTCTTTCAATGTTTATTATGCTAATTGCCGTAGTGCTAGGAATAAGATGGACGAGTTGAGATTAGTTGCTAGTGTAGGTAACATTGATGTATTTGCCTTAACTGAGACGTGGTTTAATTCAAAAAGTCGGGACATGCCTGCGGAATGTCATATTCAGGGTTTTAAATTGTTCCAAGAAGATAGAAGTATTGGGAGGGGGGGTGGGGTGGCATTGTATGTCCGAGATCGCTTGAACTGTTGCATAAAAACGGGTATTAAGTCTGAAGTAACACATACAGAGTCTGTTTGGATAGAATTTTCAGAGGGGCATGAAAAACTGATTTTAGGAGTGATATACCGTCCCCCTAACTTAGATAGGGACCAAGGGAAACTACTATGGGAGGAAATTGTTAAGGCCACAAGGCACGATAATGTAGTAATTCTAGGAGACTTTAACTTTAGTCATGTTGATTGGAATTTCTTGACTGGGAATTTAGAATCGTACGACTTCTTAGAAGTATTTCAGGATTGTTTTTTGAAGCAGTTTGTGACAGAACCTACAAGGGGAAATAACCTGCTTGACTTAGTCAGGGCAAACAATGAATCCCTTGTTAATAATTTAGAAATTTCAGAGGAACTGGGTGCTAGCGACCACAAATCAATTACATTTAGCATTGAATGGAAGTACGATAGTAGCGATAACTCAGTAACAGTCCCAGATTTTCGCTTAGCAGATTACGATGGGCTTAGAGAACACTTATCATCTGTTGACTGGGGTAACGAAGAGAGCTATCAATATGACAGTTTTCTGAACACTATACATGCTGCTCAAAGAGCGTTTATCCCATATAAAGAAATTAGATCAAATAGAAATGACCCAAAATGGATGAATAATAGGCTCAAATATCTACTAGGGCATAAGAAAGGAATTTATAGGCGTATCAAAAGAGGTGAGGGTCATCTTATGAATCAGTATATTGACATTAAGAGGGACATTAAAAAGGGGATAAGAAAAGCTAAAAGGGACTATGAAATTAAAGTTGCTAGGGATTCTAAAACTAACCCAAAAAGTTTTTTCCAGGTCTATAGAACAAAAGTTAGAGATAAGATAGGTCCCCTTAAAAATAACTATGGGCACCTTACTGACAATGAGAATGAAATGTGCTTGATTTTGAATAATTATTTTCTCTCAGTTTTTACACAGGAAGACACTAACAATATTCCAGTAATTAATTTTTACAGTGGGCTAGAAGAAGATAAATTATGTAACATCACAGTCACTAGTGAGATGGTTGTGAGGCAGATAGACTGAAGCAAAATAAGTCGCCGGGTCCTGATGAGGTTTTTTCAAGAGTTCTTAAGGAATGCAAAATGGAACTCTGTGAACCATTAACTAATATTTTTAATTTATCTCTTCAAACAGGTGTAGTGTCCGATATGTGGAAGATGGCTAATGTAACTCCTATTTTTAAAACAGGGGACAAGTCGTTACCGTCAAATTACCGCCCAATAAGCCTGACCTCAATTGTAGGCAAATTACTAGAGTCAATTATAGCTGAGATTATAAGAAGCCATCTCGATAAGCATAGCTTGATAAATGATACTCAGCATGGATTCACAAGAGGCCAGTCTTGTCTAACTAATTTATTAACTTTCTTCAGTAAAGCTTTTGAGGCTGTTGACCACAATAAAGAATTTGATATTATTTACTTAGATTTTAGTAAGGCTTTTGATAGAGTTCCGCACCAAAGACTGTTAAAGAAAGTGGCAGCTCATGGCATTGGGGGAAAAGTGCTCTCGTGGATCGAGTCATGGCTCACTGACAGGAAGCAGAGAGTGTCCATAAATGGGGTTAAATCCGAGTGGGGATCTGTAACAAGTGGCGTTCCACAGGGATCAGTCTTGGGCCCGTTGTCGTTTATAATATATATCAATGATCTTGATGAGGGAATTACTAGTGATATGAGCAAATTCGCCGATGACACAAAGATAGGTAGGATAATTGATTCAAACGTAGATGTTAGGGAACTTCAGGAGGATTTAAACAAACTCTATTCTTGGTCAGAAAAGTGGCAGATGCAGTTCAATGTAGATAAATGCAAGGTTCTGAAGCTTGGGAGTGCCCATAACCCTAGTACTTATAAATTAAATGATGTAGAACTTAGCCATACAGATTGCGAAAAGGACTTGGGGGTTATGGTGAGCAGCAACCTTAAACCAAGACAGCAATGCCTAAGCGTACGTAATAAGGCAAATAGATTACTGGGATTTATATCAAGAAGTGTAAGCAACAGAAGTCCAGAGGTCATACTGCAGCTTTATACATCATTAGTAAGGCCTCACCTTGATTATGCAGCTCAGTTCTGGTCTCCGTATTACAAAATGGACATAAATTCGTTAGAAAACATTCAGCGTAGGATGACTAAATTAATACATAGCATTAGAAATCTTCCTTATGAAGAAAGATTGAAGACTCTTAAGTTACATTCACTTGTTAGACGAAGAATGAGGGGAGACCTGATCGAAGTGTATAAGTGGAAGATAGGTATTAATAAAGGGGATATTAATAAGG
Source organism: Cherax quadricarinatus (assembly GCF_038502225.1). NCBI lineage: Eukaryota > Metazoa > Arthropoda > Malacostraca > Decapoda > Parastacidae > Cherax > Cherax quadricarinatus. The sequence continues at coordinate 6,839,007 of NC_091388.1, read as the reverse complement.
TCTTGAGGATGTCTCTCCAAGAGAGAACGCGCAGTAATGGATTTAAATTAGATAAGTTTAGATTTAGAAAGGACATAGGAAAGTATTGGTTTGGAAATAGGGTAGTTGATGAGTGGAACAGTCTACCTAGTTGGGTTATTGAGGCTGGGACTTTGGGTAGTTTCAAATCTAGGTTGGATAAGTACATGAGTGGGAGGGGTTGGATTTGAGTGGGACTTTCACATCAGAGCTTATTTCTTGGGTGGCATTGAAAATTGGGTTGGGCAAATGTTTTGTTAGTGGGATGAATTGTAAAGGACCTGCCTAGTATGGGCCAGCAGGCCTGCTGCAGTGTTCCTCCTTTCTTATGTTCTTATGATGGGAGTCTCGGCTGTCAAAAGTTAAACGAGCCACATTGCTAGGGTATCGTCTCCGCCCACGGGCAGGAAGAACGTAAGTGTCTACCTTGAGGACTGGAAGATCTTGGAGTTCCAGCTGTTCTAGAATGTCGGTGCCACATGTCTGGAAATTTTGTTGAACTATGGTATGGGGCAGAATGACGGTACCACTACAAGAATTGAGGGAATGATGTTTTTCAAGGGTGACAGGAACAGTATCTATATGGGAAAGACGAGAGAGCTCACGAGCCTGGGTAGCATTCTGTACGGTAATGATGCGCGTACCGCTCTTAAGAGCATGAAAAGAAATATCTTTACCAACATGGCGTAGGAGTGCCTTGCCAATACTATGGTCAGAAAGATAGGCAGTAGAGGAAGTTGGTCGTAAAGTGAAGAATTTAGTCCACTGTTCAGTCTGAAACTGAGCGTGGAAAGGTAGTGAAGGACGTGTCGATCGTTTCTGAGAAGAACGAGAAGGTGAAGGTGGAGAAGTATCATCAGCAGGTAATTGTCGTTGACGTTTAGGCGTGGGACCAGAGTTGGTCCGACGTGGAACGGGTCGGCGATTTGAAAATTGCCGCACCGTAGAGGGAGAGGCCGGAAGCATAGTCAGAGGAGAGTGAAGGTCTGATAAATCGAAGGAGTCAGTCGAGGCCTCAGTACCTGAAGCGGGTGAGAAAACAGCACCGGCAATAGGTACAGAGGCATGAGGAATGTCTGAAGAATGGTCCAAAGACGAGGCGGGGTCAGAACGGGGTGCGGTATCAAGAAGGGGCCCGGGGGTACCAGGTTCATGGACTAGGGCTGCCATGGTTAGGTTACTTCTTTCTTTTTGTTTTTAAGAAAAAAAAAGAAAGAAAAGAAAATAAAAATAAAAAAAAAAGAAAAAAAAGGGGGGACCGGGGAGGGATAGTTCCTAGGAGGAATGAAAGGGCCAGAAATCTCCCTCCGCGCCCAAGAGGACCTCAGCACCGCAAGTAGCGCAGATGCAGCATGGAACCCATGCCATACCCTACCCATCATGCTAGTAAACTAACAATCCGGGATAGCAACCTCACATCTGCCGAGCTACCTCGGTGGACAAAAGAGAGGGCGGCCGGATATCCGCCACAAAGCGTACCTCCTTCGGCCACCACCCCCGGAATCCGAAAGGTGGCTTCCAGAGATACACTCGTCGCCCGAAAGACACCCAAAGCTACTCCGGGATACCGGAGAGGGATCGGGACATCCCCAGGCGATCCAGATTCCACGGCAAACTACGCCACCGCTAAGAACCTCAACGGAATGGGATGGACCCCGGTATCCTTTCTCCTACCCAGGAACTAGCGCGCCTGTGGGAGAAATCCCAAAGGACAAAAAGAGGAAGGGCAAAAGGGAGGAGTGGGGAGGAGGAGGAGGAAAGGAAAAAGGGGAGGATGGGATAGGGGAGGGGAGATTGGGGGGTAATTAGGTTCGGTCTGAGGAAGAAGACCGATAGGTCTAATTCCTCAGACCAAGAGCCTCTTCACCACGCCAAGGAGCCCCCCTTGAAGAGGAGACAGTACAGTAGTTATTTGTGATGTACAACTTCCTATGCATGAAATCACAACACTTTTCTAGTCACACATTTATATACACATTTCCAATTGATAATGATTTGTCAGCAACATGGTTGCAGTATAGTCTGCTCACCCTCACTGGTCCTCTACAAACACTGGAATAATGCGACTCAAAATCCTAAAACTATCTTTGGCAACTAACAAAACATCTAATGGGTTTGAACCCCTTGCAGCAAGCCAGTCCTAATAATAAAACAAAATTCATTTCTACACACACAAGCAGCCTTGTACAAATGCATAGGCCCATACCAACTTCCCATATACAGAAACACCTAGTTGGGTGAATCTTGTTAGGCTAGCACTGAATGGTTGCCTGAACTGGGCCTGCCAGTTTAAGGACTCGTGCCATGGGTTCCACCACAAACCAATTGTAGTTACTGGGGTAGTAACAAATAACCAAGATCAAAATTATCAGTGCTCAGTATAAGGCAGAAAGGTTTATGGCACTTATGACTTGGAATAATGAAGGGACCATGTGATACAGTACACCAAGAAAATCTATCAGTAAATAGAACAGTGAAAGAGTTACCTTTCCTGGATATAACCATTAATTGGAGGATATAATCATAAATTTAACATTCAGCTAATTATTTTGTCAATATTCTTACTAGATTAAAATTAGCATAAAGACTTTCTACATGCACAAAGTCACAATACAAGCAAAAATACCAGCCCCATCACTGGACGAATCAAACTACTGGTTCATACTAGTCAACAATAAGAATGATTCATAAACTTTGAGAAGTATTTACCAGGCATTTCAGCTCCCCCTGCCTTTGGACAAGAAAAACTGCTTCCAATGCATACAAAAATTCAAATGTACAAAAACTAAATAATGTATTCTGATACGAATGCATCATTACCCAATTTCTGCTTCTCGCAAGACCTATGGTTGTTTGTTCCTAGCCTGACCTTAATTCATATCCACATGTTTATACATTACCCTTGTACCTCAGGGAAGCAGTAATGTGCAGTATTTTTCTATTTCATCTTCATGGGATTTGTGCCACCAACCACTCATTACACTTTGTATTTAAGATATTTATTTTTACATACAGTACATACTATCTCAACCCCTCCCAATACATTAAAACTAAATTAAGATTTACGTGGCACTTGCTCCTACCTGTTTGGTGAAGTGCATGTGTACCAGACTGGGGTGGAGGACCAATTGGGGCTGGCACTGCCACAGGGACAGTGCCAGACTGCTGATCCAGGCTACCACCACCACCACCAACACTACTACCCACACCACCACCACCTGCCACAGTATTCAACTCACTGGGCTGAGTTGTCGAGCCCATAGGAAAACCTCCCGCCCCTGGGATACCCTGCTGTGTCATTGACTGGCCATATGCACTGTAGGACAGACCCAGGCCTCCACCAATTGGACCAAGGGATTGACGTGAGAACGGTGCTGCCTGGAAAGATGATGGAACTGCTGGGGCCGAATGCTGAAAGATGAAAGATTGTGAATAGCACAAAATAATTCATTATTATTATTGTAATCAAAAAGAAGCGCTAAGCCACAAGGGATATACAGCACAAAATAGTTTAAATTATGTTGCTATTAGCATACAAACTACCAATATCACTAAGCTTTGCAACAGTAAAATAAATTTCTGAAATTACCAAAGTGAACATCGAAACTCGTGTTTCTTCCATTTACATTTAGTAATTTATACAGAAAGGTTACTGGCCCTTGCTCCCATCATTTTAGTTGCTTCTTACAACATGCATGGCTTACAGAGGAAGGATTCTTCTCCATTATCACGACAACACGCTACAAAAAATTATGTAGGATCTAAATCACACCTGGACAATTGCAGGGTCATTGTGAAGTAGGGTGGGTTGCTTAGGCGTATCACAAACTTCTATCTTCTTGATGTCTGTTCCTCTGAAAATAATGTATTCATAAACTTCATCCCTTGCAGGAACTGGCATCTCTGTTGGGCGGTCTTCTGTCCCAAACGATCGCACTAAAAAGAAAATTTAATTGGGTGAATTAAGATTTAGTACATAATGGCAAAGTATTCTGTATTTGGGAAAGAATAAGAACCTTACTTGAGAAATATTAAGATTAAAACATTGATTTAACAAGATAACTAAGGAAAGGTTGTCCAGTAATGGCAATTACCAATAGAACCAAAGAATTTTTCCTAGGTAGTAAGAAGCATGGATAATTTTGGAAAGTGCCTGCTCAGATCAGTTACAGTATAAGTCTTAAATTGAGGTTTTACTGTTAGACCAGGGCTAAGCCCATCTGTCAAATTTTTTTTTATAACAATCTTTTCTCCAAGGCAGGATGTCCCAATAAAAGGAAACGACCATTACGCGTTCAACAGCCGTCTTGCCAGAGGTGTACAAACATTGCTAGTCTAGATACTGGAGTAAAGCCCTGGAATTAGTTTGTGCTTATTCTCAGCTCAATACTTCAATAAAATTGCAAGACTAATGTATTTTATGCCTAGTTTAGTCACCAGTAACCTTTATCAATATTAATTTTTTTTTATCTTTTTTGAGGGGGGGAAAAAAAAAATCTACAAACAAGGGATCCCATATTCAGCCCTCTTCCCCATGGAATGCCATCTGAGTGGTCACCACTAATTTCACCTCTTGTGTCAACTAGTGCCTATGATCAGTCATATCCCAATAAAGAGTAACAAACCAGTCATGCACAAAACCACGACAGGCCTCTCTGAAGTCCACAAAAGACTAGCCATATCTCAAGCAAGCATTTCAGAAAACCATGAACTTTGCATTACAAGAAGCCCTCATGAAACAAAAAGTTCAATTTATCATGATACTCATTGTTCAGATTTATTGACCAAGTGAAGCTATGAGTTTTATGATTACGATAATTTTCCCATTGGGAAGGTGATGAATAGAAAGTGAAGAATTAGTTTCCTGCTTTTAAAGAGGCATAATTTAGTGGTTTGAGGGAGAGGGTAAAGGTTTAAGAGCACTAAGGGCTTCACTATCCTGAAATCTAGTCTAATGGTGTCAGGTACGAACAAGTGGATAACAGCGGGTTTTTATGGTTTGACATGCTGTTTGTGAGAGAAATGTACCATGGAAAGGATTCAGAGACACCCGTTAGCAGGGAGTTTTAGCAGTGCCAAGTACAGTGCACTCTGAAGTACAGATGGGGATGTAACTCAAAGGATCATTTAAACTATCATGTTTGCTCAATTCTGGCAAGAAAGCTTTTTAATTTTTTATTTTAAGGTCACACTGCCTTGGTGGATGACTGCTGGTTTTTAAAACAAAAAGGATATGTCTGGCATGACACCATTCATGTTGAATAAGTCATGTACCTAATAGTTCTCTGCTAAATTTCTTAAGAACCCCTGGAAAGTGGTAATCAGAGCCCAGTGACTCACTTTAATCTGTCTTGTCTGATAACCACATTAGTAACTGATCTTGCTCATATGTATTCATGTCTATTATTAATGTTTGACTCTTTGTAGCTTAGTAAAGAGACATGCACTGTGTTTAAAACACAGTATTTCCATTAAAACAACCAGAGTATCTTCTCCCAAATCATAGTCCTATACATAAACTACCTTAAAACTATTTGTCAGATACCCCTCACAAGCCAAATTTCAAATGCAAGGGAATTTTTAATAGTACCTTTCAAGTCTTAAAATTTAGCATTTGACTTGACAGGTGATATCTTAATGCACTAGTATACTGTTTCCATTATATTCAATCTTTTGGTACTGCATTTATCCATAAAGCTTATCTATCCAACTGCAGAAACTTACATATGCTCTCAGTGTATCACACTGGGAAGAATCTTCTCAAGTGTCAGACTGACCTGGTAATGATCTCGAGCCAGTTCACTTAATTCAACACTAGCTAGGAGGTCCCTTAATCTTAGTCCACATTGCAAAAGTAACCTCAACTTCCATATTTTATGACATCGAAAGTACTTAGTTTGCTTTTGTTTTTAAATTTCTCAACTAATTAGACAAGATAATGAGACATTTAAGTATAAAATTATTTTAACACTAACCCAAGATATCCCAATCAAGCCACTAGCTATGTGTAATTATCACCAAGGCATTTTGACTGTCTTCCCCAGGATGCCACCTAAAATAGCCTCCAGTCCCTGGTAGCTGCTGCCAGTCCCTGGTAGCTGCTGCCAGTCCCTGGTAGCTGCTGCCAGTCCCTGGTAGCTGCTGCCAGTCCCTGGTAGCTGCTGCCAGTCCCTGGTAGCTGCTGCCAGTCCCTGGTAGCTGCTGCCAGTCCCTGGTAGCTGCTGCCAGTCCCTGGTAGCTGCTGCCAGTCCCTGGTAGCTGCTGCCAGTCCCTGGTAGCTGCTGCCAGTCCCTGGTAGCTGCTGCCAGTCCCTGGTAGCTGCTGCCAGTCCCTGGTGGCTGCTGCCAGTCCCTGGTAGCTGCTGCCAGTCCCTGGTGGCTGCTGCCAGTCCCTGGTGGCTGCTGCCAGTCCCTGGTAGCTGCTGCCAGTCCCTGGTAGCTGCTGCCAGTCCCTGGTAGCTGCTGCCAGTCCCTGGTAGCTGCTGCCAGTCCCTGGTAGCTGCTGCCAGTCCCTGGTAGCTGCTGCCAGTCCCTGGTAGCTGCTGCCAGTCCCTGGTAGCTGCTGCCAGTCCCTGGTAGCTGCTGCCAGTCCCTGGTAGCTGCTGCCAGTCCCTGGTAGCTGCTGCCAGTCCCTGGTAGCTGCTGCCAGTCCCTGGTAGCTGCTGCCAGTCCCTGGTAGCTGCTGCCAGTCCCTGGTAGCTGCTGCCAGTCCCTGGTAGCTGCTGCCAGTCCCTGGTAGCTGCTGCCAGTCCCTGGTAGCTGCTGCCAGTCCCTGGTAGCTGCTGCCAGTCCCTGGTAGCTGCTGCCAGTCCCTGGTAGCTGCTGCCAGTCCCTGGTAGCTGCTGCCAGTCCCTGGTAGCTGCTGCCAGTCCCTGGTAGCTGCTGCCAGTCCCTGGTAGCTGCTGCCAGTCCCTGGTAGCTGCTGCCAGTCCCTGGTAGCTGCTGCCAGTCCCTGGTAGCTGCTGCCAGTCCCTGGTAGCTGCTGCCAGTCCCTGGTAGCTGCTGCCAGTCCCTGGTAGCTGCTGCCAGTCCCTGGTAGCTGCTGCCAGTCCCTGGTAGCTGCTGCCAGTCCCTGGTGGCTGCTGCCAGTCCCTGGTGGCTGCTGCCAGTCCCTGGTGGCTGCTGCCAGTCCCTGGTGGCTGCTGCCAGTCCCTGGTGGCTGCTGCCAGTCCCTGGTGGCTGCTGCCAGTCCCTGGTGGCTGCTGCCAGTCCCTGGTAGCTGCTGCAAGTGCCTGCCAGTCCCTGGTACTCTCCTTCCTTTAAGTTCCTACAAGTCCCAGGTATTAATCTTGCTTCGACTGTTTATGGGTTATCCCAGGTAATTTACACCATAACAGTACAAGTGTACCAAAATAAACTACCAGTCCCTAGTACTTGCCACTGATTCAAGGCATTTATTGGTATAAACTAGAGTTTACTGTCTTTCATAACCTTTCTCAAGTAGGCAGAAATGTGGCTTACAAATGATATAAACTATATTAAGGGGGAAACACTAAACCCATAGGGAAACAGGTGATATTCAAGTCTGATACATGGGAAGAGCCCCACTCCCTTGGATCTGAAGCCCTAAACAGGCAACAAGGTACCTGCCTAGTTTATCATAATACAAATTAGTGTCTAACGAGTCATTTTAAGTAATAATCAGCTGACTTAAGTCACGTGATTGTAAAATATTAGTAGCTAATAATTTACTACATATGTCATAGATAACAATGGCCATTTAATGCTGATAAAAGGTTCTTGATGTGAGGAATGTCTGCTAGTCTCTCCTTCCTCGGATCAAACTAGTTAGCTCAAATGACAGTAAGCTTGACCACCCGTACGGATTTAACGCCTACCTAATAGTTAACACTAAACCCGCGTCATTTATTACGCCATTTAAAGTAATTCCGTCGTAAAACCAAATTATCTTAAATTAAAAAAATGGTCATTTTTATAGCACAAAATTAAAACAATATTAAGTTTACAAAGACATTTCCGCGTCATTTTAGAAAGTGCGACTGAAAGTATAAACCAAAACTCAAAATTAAACCAAAATGGGTGAGGGAGCGAGTTGCTTCACTCACTGACGGGGGAAAATTAAGTTAAAAATGGAAGGTAGAGCCATAAAGGTTAAGTTTATTCATAGAGGTCCAGCTTTTGTTATTGTAAACAAACAAAACTTACCCTTGGCCAGGGCGATAATCGACTCCTGAGCGTCAATGGTGTACAAAATGCCCTCATATCGAATTTCTGATTTGGATATCAGGCTTATTTTACTGCCCAGGAAGGGTATAGGCCCACTCATTGCTGTGGTTCACTTTTAACCAATTAATAACACCGATGGCTTTGGATATTTGCTAAGATTTGAGCGACCTCTCACTCATTCTCTTCCATGAAGGTTACCGGTCTGTGACGTCACGGGTCAACCACCGCAATAACTACATTTATATTAACTTTTCAGCCTCCATACTGCTCTCTCTACGAAAAAAATATTATTTTCTTCTTCAGTCAATCATGTTTTAAATTTTTATAATTTATATATGCCGTTGTTGGATTTTTTGAATATTTGCAAAGTCTTTGAAAGGTTGATCTACAGGCGGGAAGTTCCAATACTTTTAGAAATTGCGAAGAACGCACTTTTATCTTTGTAATCCATTATAAACCTCTATAACAAATTATAAAATATTTATATTAGCATTATATTCAAAACTATATATTTTATCTGTCCAAAAAGTAATAATTTAACATATAAATTATTTTGTGCGCTATGAAATGCAAGAGAAGGTTTATATATTGAAGCAACATAAAGCTCTATATATTTATATATTTACTTTACTTTATAAAAACATATAAAATCATAATTACATATAAATATTTTTGTATTAGAAGTCTTTGTTGATTTGTTACTAAACAGCTGATAGTTTTAGAAGACAAAACACGGCAAATGTAAGTGAAACACATCATTGTCATATTATTTCAACTAAACAAGCCGCAAATATATACAAACCAATTAGAAAAATATAAATTATTTTAAAATACTTGAGTAGAGTAGTTTGTTGAATAATAATATGGAATAATAATAATAAAATGAAAATAAAACATCGATTAGTCTCGCCAGTCTTCACTTTCCAAGATGGCCGGCACTGCCACCCGAGTTGCCCGAGCCGGTTTATTAAAGGCTTCTGTGCCATGGCTTGCTTTGCAGGTAAATATCGCCTGTCATTCTACCCATTTACCTTGAAGTGCTACCTGTATGTCAGTGTGTGTTATAATGTTGCTGCTCGAGGTTCTGGTCAGTAGAAAAACATTTATGTTGCAACCGTACAAGTTTGTTTATATCAATACTCCACATATTTATAACATATTTCTTATTACAAGTTTTGATTTGGAGATCTTATATACTTCCAAATTTTCACAGTGGTTTTATATAGTGAATAACATGAAGTTTAACCTTGGCTGACCAAATGAATGGAAGTTTCCACTGAGACTTCGTGTAGGAAATATTTTATACCTCAAGGGAGGGGATCTTGATCCAAGGAACTGGACTTTGTGTTAAAACCCTCAAGGGAGGCTCCATGATGCTAGTGAGGGGGCTCTTGATCCAAGGAATTGTCTGTTCTTGGATTGAACCTGAAGTCTCCCATTCCCAGACACTGACCCCTCAGGGTTTAGTGCTTATCAAAATATAATTTGTATATTGCAAGAAGCAACAATGTTTGTGTTAAATGTTTGATTAAACCATAAATATTAATTGTAATGGTTTCTAAATATGTGGTGACAGTTATGTCTGTCAAGGATATATGAACGAGGCTAATGAAGCTCTCTTGTAGGCCTATTGACAGAGATAAGATAAGATTTCGTTCGGATTTTTAACCCCGGAGGGTTAGCCACCCAGGATAACCCAAGAAAGTCAGTGCGTCATCGAGGACTGTCTAACTTATTTCCATTGTGGTTTGGTAATAGAGTTGTGGATGAGTGGAACAAACTCCCAAGTACAGTTATAGAGGCCAGAACGTTGTGTAGCTTTAAAAATAGGTTGGATAAATACATGAGTAGATGTGGGTGGGTGTGAGTTAGACCTGATAGCTTGTGCTAACAGGTCAGTTGCCGTGTTCCTCCCTTAAGTCAATGTGACCTGACCTGACTAGGTTGGGTGCATTGGCTTAAGCCGGTAGGAGACTTGGACCTGCCTCGCATGGGCCAGTAGGCCTTCTGCAGTGTTCCTTCGTTCTTATGTTCTTATGTTCTTAATCTTGTCCCCCAGGATGCCACCCACACCAGTCCACTAACACCCAGGATACCACCCACACCAGTCCACTAACACCCAGGATGCCACCCACACCAGTCGACTAACACCCAGGATGCCACCCACACCAGTCCACTAACACCCAGGATGCCACCCACACCAGTCCACTAACACCCAGGATGCCACCCACACCAGTCCACTAACACCCAGGATGCCACCCACACCAGTCCACTAACACCCAGGATGCCACCCACACCAGTCCACTAACACCCAGGATGCCACCCACACCAGTCCACTAACACCCAGGATGCCACCCACACCAGTCCACTAACACCCAGGATGCCACCCACACCAGTCCACTAACACCCAGGATGCCACCCACACCAGTCCACTAACACCCAGGATGCCACCCACACCAGTCCACTAACACCCAGGTACCTATTTGCTGCTAGGTGAACAGGACAACAGGTGTAAGGAAACGTGTCGAATGTTTCCACCTGCCGTTTCCACCCATGCTAGACAGGTCTAACTCGCCCACTCGTGTCTTCATCCAACGTATATGAAAAAGATACGATACCGTGATGCATGTACAGTACCGTCTACACATGCTGCGATGTATGATAGTCTGTGTAACTGTATGCAGTGCTGTATAGCCCTTGTGGTTTAGCACTTCTTTTATAATAATAATAATGTGTAACTGTATTTGTGCATACCTGAATAAACTTGCTAGATAACCCGCGCATAGGAGAATGACACCTATGATGACGTTTTGGTCCAACCTGGGTCTTTAAGGTTGTCATAAGTTCCATTCTCCTATGTGTGGGTTATTAGTGTACAACCTATATTAAGTGCTGTATGACCTGGAGGGTGTTATGGGGGTCAACACCCCGGCAGCTCGGTTCATGACCAGGTCTTGTGGTGGGTCAAGACCTCGTCAACCAGGTCATTAATACTGGCCTCACGTAAACTGACGTATGAACCACAGTCCGGCTGGTCAGGTACTGACTTGGTGTCTGTCCAGTGCCTTCTTGAAGACAGTCAGGGGTCTATTGGTAATCCCTCTTATGTATGCTGGGAGGCAGTTGAACAGTTTTGGGCCCCTGACACTTACCGTGTTGTCTCTTAGCATACTCGTGACACTTCTGCTTTTCATTGGGGGATGTTGCATCTCCTATTGAGTCGTTTGCTTTAGTAGAGTGATTTCCGAGTGCAGATTTGGGACTAGCCCCTCTAGGATTTCCAGGTGTATATTATCATGTATCTTTCTCGCCTGTGTTCCAAGGAGTACAGGTCAAGGGATTTTCACAGTTACCAGTTATTTACGTGCTTTATTGTATTTACATGTGCAGTTAAAATTCTCTAAATTGTCCAGACCAGCAATTTCACCTGCCTTGAAAGGGGCAGTTAGTGTACAGCAATATTCCAGCCTAGAGAGTACAAGCAATTTGAAGAGAATCATCATTTGCTTGGCATCCCTAGTTTTGAATGTTTTTTTATCCATCCTATCATTTTCCTAACAGATGTGGTAGATACACTGTTGTAATCTTTGAAAGTGAGATTCTTTGACATTATCACTCCCAGATCCTTCAGATTAGTTTTCCATTAAAGGTTTCGCATTTCCTGCCGAATAATTTAAGCAACGTTCTTGCATCGCATACTGAGTATCCATGATTCAATCCTCAACAGAGTAGAAACATTGGGCATGTTTTCTTACACCTGCTGTCCCTGTTCACCTAGCAGTAAGTAGATACCTGGGTGTCAGTTGACTGGTGTGGGTGGCATCCTGGGGGGAAGAGAAGTCAAGAGCGAGTGAAGGCAAGGAGAAAAGGGACAGTAAACAGGGGTAACAAACAAATAATGGCCCTCTACTGACATTCTTTTCTATCCTGTGTGTAGAAGGATCGTGAAAGTCACGAGAACAGACAAAATAACTGAAGCAGTGGGCATGACATGATTGAAGGACCACAATAGAAATAAGACAGACCTGGATGACACGCTGAATTTCATTGGTGGCTAACACTCAGGGTTAAAAATCTGAATAAATCTTATACCTGGGAAAGGTAATCATGAATGAGAAAAAAAACCCTACCATTATACCTAGGTAAACATATTGAAATAAATTTTACATTTTCCTGTATGCATGATAGTCTTATCTCATTATGTTCCTAGGCAATATCTTATTTGTCATTTTTACATTCAATTTTAAAGTTTTACACTGGAAATGAGGGGGGGGGGTTGAAATTTTGTTTTTTAAAGGTAATAGTTTTATAATGGTTATATACTTACTAGTAATATTTATTACTTTTTTCAGCCAACAGCCAAGTTCTCAACACTAAGAGACATGACAACTACAAGGAAAGCTGTAAGTATGATGTGATTTTTTAAAGTATTTTTCTTCAGTTTTGTTTTAGTTACGTATTGTATATACAACATTGTGTTTTTATTCTTGCATGTTTAGCTTCTTCAGTGTTTCTTTGTAATTTATCATTTTATAAAAAAAAATAATCGGTATTTTTTTCTTTTTAAACAACATCTAAGTAATGCATAACTGATAAACAATTCATTGTTCAGGTGCTTGGTGTTATGGGTGTGCTAGGAGGAGGAGCTGCAGGTATGGTTTATGCTCTTAATGAGTCTGTGAAGGCCTCGGAGTTGGAATTGCACTGTACCACATTCCCCTGGCCTCACAATGGTTATTTTTCATCCTTCGACCATGCATCCATCCGCCGTGGATACGAGGTTAGTAGTATCTCAGTCAGGTGTTGTTTATTTTTTATTGTGAACTTCTGCTATTTTAACTTAAGTTTATTTATGTGGTTGCTTTTTTATTTTCTAGGATTAGTCTTTGCCTTCAGGAATGTAGTATATGTGACAGCTGTGTTGAATTGCCCCCATGGCTACAAGTAACTATGTATTTGTAGCCACAGGAGCAAAACTGTGCTCGTGGTGTCCTGCATTCAATGATTTGTTTACTCTACATATATTGAACATTAAAATGGTATAAAATACCGACAGGTTGTTAGGTAAGACACATATGCAACAGTTAGGTATCTTTATTTCGAAACGTTTCGCCTACACAGTAGGCTTCTTCAGTCGAGTACAGACTGAGGGACTGACCACCTCAAAACTTTAAGGGTGATGGACTGATTACATCGTCTTCAAGTCTCCTCTGCTTCTATCAACTTTTCTGTACTCGACTGAAGAAGCCTACTGTGTAGGCGAAACGTTTCGAAATAAAGATACCTAACTGTTGCATGTGTCTTATCTACGTATGTTTTTTAAATTTCCTGTAATTGAAGCACTTGGTCTCCTCTTGTAATTCATTCTGTTTATCTACCACTCTATGAAGATAAATTTCCTGTATCCCTCAATTCCACTTTCTCAGTTTACAACTGTGTCTGATTGTTAGCCCTTTAGCAGGTGCAAGAAAATCCTGTCTAATTGTTCATGTCCTTTTATGGCCTTAAATGTGGTTGTCGTATTACCCCTCCTCCAATCAACCAGAAAGGTCATGTTTTTACCGCTTTCATCCTTTAACCTTTTCACTGTCCAGACTCCAGAAATTAATGTTGCTCCCAGTGTCCACTTTTTTTAAATGTTGGAGAATCTTTTTCTTAGGGTAATGATACCAGAAGTACGACATTTGATGGAAAACATAACACAATTATGCAGGTGCAGTTAGCTGTCTGCACAATTTAAGCATTGCTGACTTTGAGTCCTATTTTAAGTCAGTTTTGTTGTTCCTTTTGACCAGATTCTTGGCTGTTTCACTAATATGCCTTCTTTTCCATTGATTGAGCACAAGAACTTGCCCATTCAAAAGTATACAGAAGTTGGTAATTTGAGTAATTTTATACAATTCAAAAAATATCAATTTAAAAAGTGAAAAATAAACAGTTTAGACATTCCTGGCTCTAAAACATTTTCTGTTCATTAGTCAAATTGCCAGGCCTTTTGGATATTACACTTACCTTCCATTATGAATTCATATTCACACAAATTTAGATGTTTTACTCTGCTTCCCAGATATTAAAACATAACCAGGAATGATCGTGGTTTACAGCATTCGATTAATCTAATCAAACCACCTATTCAAAATCCATAAAACATACTGAGGGTGTAGGGGCCTTACCTGTCCTCAGAACCAAATGCAGAAATCAAATATTTCTGCTACTTCCAGTCCTGAAACCAAACAAAATCATCTGTACAGTGGACCCCCGCTTAACGATCACCTCCCAATGCGACCAATTATATAAGTGTATTTATGTAAGTGCATTTGTACGTGTATGTTTGGGGGTCTGAAATGGACTAATCTACTTCACAATATTCCTTATGGGAACAAATTCGGTCAGTACTGGCACCTGAAATGGAAAAAATATCGTTAACCGGGGGTCCACTGTATTTCATTAGTATGTCGTCCATTCTGCCACATGATACCAAGAAACCCAATAAAACCATAAAAACCATCCTAGTAAACAACTATTGCTATTTTAAACCAAACATAGTCGTAGTTTTGCTTTTCCCATCAAACACTCTGTGGGGAAGGTTTTTTTTTTTTTTTTTTTTTTATGTATACTGTGCACACTCACCGTGCAGACCCATTCTCTCATATCCAGGCTAAAACTTCCCACTCACAGCTTATATGAATAAACCGAGCTCATGACATTGAACTATGTGAGGGACCCTGGCCTCAGTGACGTGGTTCTATCTGATGGCCTACTGAAAGGGTTAATCATAACTCGTATTTTAATTGATAACTGTTTTGTAGCTGCTCTTTGGAACTTTAAATGTATCCAAGCAGTGGGCACAACTCCACTGCTACATATTCCAATTTTGACTTTGTGTATGCCGTCTTTTAGACATTTTCCCGTTCCTATAATTAAAAAAGTTTTATAATTCACAGAAGTATTGTAGCACACAAGTTTCTGGCAGTTATGTCTATGATCTTCCAGTGACAATTTTTTAACTCCCATATCCATTTATCTGTCTGGCACTAAATATTTTATCAATCTTTCTTTCTGTAGCCTTGTTTCACCCTTTCTCATTTCTTTTACATGGCATTTATCTACATTAAATTCCATCATCTGTTTATCACTCCTTTTACTACATTTACTCGGTCATCCTTAAGAGACCAGCATTTTTATTTATTGCACCTAATGTTTCTGCATCAAATGCTAACATCTCTCCATAATTTTATTTATTTCCTGATAACTCATTTTTCTGTCATTCTTCCATTTTAGTAATTTAATTTTTTATTCCTCCTAGGTTCTGAGGCTTCCAAATTAATATCATGAAGAACTTTTATCAAGAGCTTATTTAAAATCTAGGTAAATACAGTTTGCCCATCCATTTAATCCTTGAAACTATTGCTGAGAGTGTCATCATAGTTTAATAGTATACTGTGCATTAGTTTCCAGACTGATCGCTGAATTGTTTACTAGTCAGTAGGTTATGAGAGGGAATTGATCATGCCAGCAGCAAGTTGAAAATGATAGTGTACATTTGATAACGCTTGATAGGATGTTGGTATAGCTGTATGACCAAACTGCTCTAGTGCTTTGTGAATGTAATAGAGGAACAAACTTTACTATTATGGAGTTCACTGTGCATTATGTTCACCATGAAACAAACTGAGAGTAACAAGTTAATCACCCCCCACATTCTTCAAGTGAATTTTCACATGTTCAGGATTAACTGAAAAATCTTCCAGTTCATATTTATATTTTGTGGAATTGATTCAGTTCCACATCTCAATGCTGCTGTGAATGTTTATTGAATCATGACCTTCTCCTATGTATGTGATAGGCTATTCTAAGAGATGGCAGTTCTCAAATGAAAGTAACTCTAGCTATGCTGGAAGGAAATCTTTGAAACTCCTGTAGCTGATGAACCGTTGCTGGAATGCTTGACAGTATCCTCATTACCATACTGAAATCTCCCAACTCAGGCTGACAAGATTTCAACACCTTGTATGAGCCCCATCCTCTGTGATGAAATATGACAGGGAAACATGACTGACTACTGTTTCCAGTGTAATTAGTATTTTTTTATTATTATCACACTGGCCGATTCCCACCAAGGCAGGGTGGCCCGAAAAAGAAAAACTTTCACCATCATTCACTCCATCACTGTCTTGCCAGAAGGGTGCTTTACACTACAGTTTTTAAACTGCAACATTAACACCCCTCCTTCAGAGTGCAGGCACTGTACTTCCCATCTCCAGGACTCAAGTCCGGCCTGCCGGTTTCCCTGAATCCCTTCATAAATGTTACTTTGCTCACACTCCAACAGCACGTCAAGTATTAAAAACCATTTGTCTCCATTCACTCCTATCAAACACGCTCACGCATGCCTGCTGGAAGTCCAAGCCCCTCGCACACAAAACCTCCTTTACCCCCTCCCTCCAACCTTTCCTAGGCCGACCCCTACCCCGCCTTCCTTCCACTACAGACTGATATACTCTTGAAGTCATTCTGTTTCGCTCCATTCTCTCTACATGTCCGAACCACCTCAACAACCCTTCCTCAGCCCTCTGGACAACAGTTTTGGTAATCCCGCACCTCCTTCTAACTTCCAAACTACGAATTCTCTGCATTATATTCACACCACACATTGCCCTCAGACATGACATCTCCACTGCCTCCAGCCTTCTCCTCGCTGCAACATTCATCACCCACGCTTCACACCCATATAAGAGCGTTGGTAAAACTATACTCTCATACATTCCCCTCTTTGCCTCCAAGGACAAAGTTCTTTGTCTCCACAGAATCCTAAGTGCACCACTCTTTTTCCCTCATCAATTCTATGATTCACCTCATCTTTCATAGACCCATCCGCTGACACGTCCACTCCCAAATATCTGAATACGTTCACCTCCTCCATACTATCTCCCTCCAATCTGATATCCAATCTTTCATCACCTAATCTTTTTGTTATCCTCATAACCTTACTCTTTCCTGTATTCACCTTTAATTTTCTTCTTTTGCACACCCTACCAAATTCATCCACCAATCTCTGCAACTTCTCTTCAGAATCTCCCAAGAGCACAGTGTCATCAGCAAAGAGCAGCTGTGACAACTCCCACTTTGTGTGAGATTCTTTATCTTTTAACTCCACGCCTCTTGCCAAGACCCTCGCATTTACTTCTCTTACAACCCCATCTATAAATATATTAAACAACCACGGTGACATCACACATCCTTGTCTAAGGCCTACTTTTACTGGGAAAAAATTTCCCTCTTTCCTACATACTCTAACTTGAGCCTCACTATCCTCGTAAAAACTCTTCACTGCTTTCAGTAACCTACCTCCTACACCATACACTTGCAACATCTGCCACATTGCCCCCCTATCCACCCTGTCATACGCCTTTTCCAAATCCATAAATGCCACAAAGACCTCTTTAGCCTTATCTAAATACTGTTCACTTATATGTTTCACTGTAAACACCTGGACCACACACCCCCTACCTTTCCTAAAGCCTCCTTGTTCATCTGCTATCCTATTCTCCGTCTTACTCTTAATTCTTTCAATTATAACTCTACCATACACTTTACCAGGTATACTCAACAGACTTATCCCCCTATAATTTTTGCACTCTCTTTTATCCCCTTTGCCTTTATACAAAGGAACTATGCATGCTCTCTGCCAATCCCTAGGTACCTTACCCTCTTCCATACATTTATTAAATAATTGCACCAACCACTCCAAAACTATATCTCCACCTGCTTTTAACATTTCTATCTTTATCCCATCAATCCCAGCTGCCTTACCCCCTTTCATTTTACCTACTGCCTCACGAACTTCCCCCACACTCACAACTGGCTCTTCCTCACTCCTACAAGATGTTATTCCTCCTTGCCCCATACACGTAATCACAGCTTCCCTATCTTCATCAACATTTAACAATTCCTCAAAATATTCCCTCCATCTTCCCAATACCTCTAACTCTCCATTTAATAACACTCCTCTCCTATTTTTAACTGACAAATCCATTTTTTCTCTAGGCTTCCTTAACTTGTTAATCTCACTCCAAAACTTTTTCTTATTTTCAACAAAATTTGTTGATAACATCTCACCCACTCTCTCATTTGCTCTCTTTTTACATTGCTTCACCACTCTCTTAACCCCTCTCTTTTTCTCCATATACTCTTCCCTCCTTGCATCACTTCTACTTTGTAAAAACTTCTCATATGCTAACTTTTTCTCCCTTACTACTCTCTTTACATCATCATTCCACCAATCGCTCCTCTTCCCTCCTGCACCCACTTTCCTGTAACCACAAACTTCTGCTGAACACTCTAACACTACATTTTTAAACCTACCCCATACCTCTTCGACCCCATTGCCTATGCTCTCATTAGCCCATCTATCCTCCAATAGCTGTTTATATCTTACCCTAACTGCCTCCTCTTTTAGTTTATAAACCTTCACCTCTCTCTTCCCTGATGCTTCTATTCTCCTTGTATCCCATCTACCTTTTACTCTCAGTGTAGCTACAACTAGAAAGTGATCTGATATATCTGTGGCCCCTCTATAAACATGTACATCCTGAAGTCTACTCAACAGTCTTTTATCTACCAATACATAATCCAACAAACTACTGTCATTTCGCCCTACATCATATCTTGTATACTTATTTATCCTCTTTTTCTTAAAATATGTATTACCTATAACTAAACCCCTTTCTATACAAAGTTCAATCAAAGGGCTCCCATTATCATTTACACCTGGCACCCCAAACTTACCTACCACACCCTCTCTAAAAGTTTCTCCTACTTTAGCATTCAGGTCCCCTACCACAATTACTCTCTCACTTGGTTCAAAGGCTCCTATACATTTACTTCTCCCAAAATCTCTCTCTCTCCTCTGCATTCCTCTCTTCTCCAGGTGCATACACCCTTATTATGACCCACTTCTCGCATCCAACCTTTACTTTAATCCACATAATTCTTGAATTTACACATTCATATTCTCTTTTCTCCTTCCATAACTGATCATTTAACATTACTGCTACCCCTTCCTTTGCTCTAACTCTCTGATACTCCAGATTTAATCCCATTTATTTCCCCCCACTGAAACTCTCCTACCCCCTTCAGCTTTGTTTCGCTTAGGGCCAGGACATCCAACTTCTTTTCATTCATAACAACAGCAATCATCTGTTTCTTGTCATCCGCACTACATCCACGCACATTTAAGCATCCCAGTTTTATAAAGTTTTTCTTCTTCTCTTTTTTAGTAAATGTCTACAGGAGAAGGGGTTACTAGCCCATTGCTCCCGGCATTTTAGTCGCCTCATACGACACGCATGGCTTACGGAGGAAAGATTCTTTTCCACTTCCCCATGGACAATAGAAGAAATAAAGAGGAACAAGAGCTATTTAGAAAAAGGAGAGAAACCTAGATGTATGTATATATATATGCATGTACGTGTCTGTGAAGTGTGACCAAAGTGTAAGTAGGAGTAGCAAGATATCCCTGTTATCTAGCATGTTTATGAGACAGAAAAAGAAACCAGCAATCTTACCATCATGCAAAACAGTTAGAGGTTTCTGTTTCACAGTCATCTGGCAGGACGGTAGTACTTCCCTGGGTGGTTGCTGTCTACCAACCTACTACCTACTGTAATTAGTATATGCATTAGAATAGGGTAGCAGCACACTGCTAATGTATCAAGTTTTCTTAAAAAAAAAAAATTGGTTATCTCCACTTACCCCATTTCCCAGGTACTGCATTTTCTTTATGGGTTCCTCTCTTCTCCATGACCGAAATAATGACATTGAATCATAAATTTGTGTGTTTTTACTAACCACTGCTCGGCTATTATTTTGTGAAAGAATATTAAACCCGAAGTTTTTTTTTTTTATTTTTGTCTTGGAACTCTTAAGCTTAATTTATCGTGTAAAATTTAAACTAGGCGAATACTGCCATGGAACAGGTTTTCATATACACATATACTATTGTAATTTATTTATTTCATAGGGCAGGGGTGGGCAACCTTTGTAAATGTGTGTGCCAAAGTTGGCCATATCTTTGATACAAAATCTTTGGGAACATAGGGGACTGTTTCCCTGCTTTTCTTGGAATGGATACATGATAAATTTTTTTTTTTTTTTTTTTTTTTTTTTTTTTTGAGATGAGTCCAGAGGTTAGCATGCCGGAAAGAGTTGTTGGCATGCCAGGTTTGGCACGCATGCTAAGGCTAGTTTATTGTTTACCCCATATCCATCCTGTGGATGGTAGCATGAGAGCATATGGACACAAAAAGCCTAGGAACTAGGCCCCAAAAGGGTTAACAGGAGTACATATAGATTTATATATACAGTTCACCTATCTGTTACAAGCATTTTCCCTGTATATATATATATTACAGATTTCAGGTACATCTTGCTACTTCTACTCACACTTAGGTCACACTATACGTACATGTACAAGCATACATATATACAAACCCCTCTGGGTTTTTTTCTATTTTCTTTCTAGTTCTTGTTCTTGTTTATTTCCTCTTATCTTCATGGGGAAGTGGAACAGAATTCTTCCTCCGTAAGCCATGTGTGTTGTAAGAGGCAACTAAAATGCCAGGAGCAAGGGGCTAGTAACCTCTTCTCCTGTATATATTGCTAAATTTGAAAAGAGAAACTTATGTTTTTCTTTTTGGGCCACCCTGCCTCGGTGGGATACGGCCGGTGTGTTGAAAGATAAAGAAGAATGTATATTACAATTTAAGTTTGCCAACTTGGTTAAAAATTAATATGGAAGGTGTTCCTGAGCAGTAGTTAATCAAGCAAATGAAAACTGCATTTTTATGCTTCACCCTTTGTCAGTGTTCACAGTTTGTCTTTGTAAAATAATGAATTTTACATTATTCACATGCTTTCAGGTGTACAAGAATGTGTGCGCTGCATGCCATTCCTTGAAGTACGTTGCTTTCCGTAACCTGATTGGAGTGTCCCACACTGAAGCAGAAGCCAAGGAAGAAGCTGAGAGTGTACAGGTATGTTTAAGTTACGTCTGTCTTACGTTTAGGAAGTATTTAGCATAATCATTATAATTATGCAGTATATTGTTACAATAAGATCACAGTAAACAGGAGATATCACAATATGGAAAAAAACCTCTGAAAAAAAGTGAAATTCCCAGTGGTTTGTCACATTATCAAGGAATAGTAAAAATAATAGGGAAAATCAGGAATCCTAGTAAAAATCAGGATCCTAGTGAAAGGTTGAAAAAGCAGCACTGAGCTGTAAGTCTATTTTTCTTCTTCTTTTCTTTCAACACATCGGCTGTATCCCACCAAGGCAGGGTGGCCCAAAAGGAAAAACAAAAGTTTCTCCTTTCACATTTAGTAATATATACAGGAGAAGGGGTTACTAGCCCCTTGCTCCTGGCATTTTAGTCGCCTCTTACAACACGCATAGCTTACGGAGGAAGAATTCTGTTCCACTTCCCCATGGAGATAAGAGGAAATAAACAAGAACAAGAGCTAGTAAGAAAATAGAAGAAAACCCAGAGCGGTGTGTATACATATGCTTGTACATGTATGTGTTGTGTGACCTAAGTGTAAGTAGAAGTAGCAAGACATACCTGAAATCTTGCATGTTCATGAGACAGAAAAAAGGACACCAGCAATCCTACCATCATGTAAAACAATTACAGGCTTTCGTTTTACACTCACTTGGCAGGACGGTAGTACCTCCCTGGGCGGTTGCTGTCTACCAACCTACTACCTAAAAAGTCTATTTTTATGCTAGGTAAATGGACACGGCTGTGACTAATGTGCCATTTTATTGTAGCAAAGCTTTGTTCTCCAGGAACTTTATCAAGCCATTATGGCTTGACATTATGGCCATTACGGAGAGTGAAATGTTGCCACAATAAAATGTCAAATTAGTTGCATTTGTGTCCATTTACCTAATATTTTCTTGGGTTGGTAATAATGGTAAAATTACCTAGTTTAACGTTGTAATATTTTATTTGCAGATAACCGATGGACCTAATGAAGAGGGTCACATGTTTCAGAGGCCAGGCAAATTGTCTGACTATTTCCCAAATCCCTATCCTAACGATGAAGCTGCTCGTGCTGCCAACAATGGTGCCCTTCCTCCAGATTTTTCTTACATAACAGCAGCCCGACATGGAGGAGAGGTATGTATTACTTGCCCGGTCACAGCCAATTCAATTTGGGGAGGACACTCTGGAAGACATTTCTGGCTTAAATGTCTTTTTATATTTTTGTTCCTAATTGATTGTTGGTTAAAGATTTTTCTTGACAGTATTGTGACTTTTGCATTCACCTGCGTTAGTGTTGCAGTCTTCTAAATGGGTTACACACTGTTCCTTTATTGGAAATGTGATAATAGTTGCACTGAACAAAAAACTTTAAATTGTCAGTTATATTTGTCTGTTTCATAATAATTTGATAAAAATTTCATCTTGCCAAACCATACCATGGAGGTTTTGAACTCATGGCTAGTTATAAAATTCCGGGCTTACTTGCCACGAGTTCAATCCCCGCCTGTGGTGTGGTTTGTTTGCAATCGTGTCAGTACAGTTTCATGATTCAGTTTAACCCCTTTTTGTCTGACATTAATTTGTGAACACGATGGTGAGTTTTGTATTTACTATGGTACATTTTATAGGTCAGTTATCCTTCGTAATGTAAAAGCTGGGCATTTACATTAAGCATCAGTGATAAATTATGGGTACTATAACATACTTTTTTGCATGGGCCATTAAGTGAATATTGAGCAGTACCATTATTGTGAAGACATATTGTATAACAAGCTTTTGGCATCCCCCACGAATGCTTGTTATGTGATGTCTTCTCTTCAATACACAAATAACCTGCACATAGGAGAGAGTAGCTTAAGACGACGTTTCAGTCCGACTTGGACCATTTACAAAGTCACACTAACAGAAAGGAGTGGGAGTGTATATAAGCCAGCAGACAGGGAGGGGACAAGAGAGGTAGTAGAGGAAGATGAGAAGTAGTGGTAGAGGTAGGAGTAGCAGAGTCAGTTAGACTAAGAAAGAGGAGCACTGCAAGGGAGCTAGGAGCCCACGAAAGGTAGGAACAAGAACACAGAGGAGGGAAAAATAATAAAGGACCCAATACTCAAGGCAGAAGAAAAAAAACCCAAAGGAGAAAGAGGAAAGAAGAGAGAGAAGGGGAGAATCAAGAATCAGGTTAAGTCACGGTGTTCTGAGGTTTGGAGCATTTTACATTGTATGGGAGAAGACATCTACAGAGACAAAGCCAGGACTAAGATTCATACAGGGAAAGTTTTGTATAAGGGAGGATTCAACCAGACGGCGACTGTGAAAGTTAAACGTAGGGTAGACAGATTTAGCAGAAGACCAGTCAGTAGGATGACTGTGATCTCTAGACATGACAGAAAAGAGCATTGTTGGTGTTGGCAAGCCTGACACTACTTTTGTGCTCCCTGAGTCTGTCAGAAAGAGAATGGCCAGTGTTCCTCTTTCTTAGTCTTTAACTGACTCCAGTACTACTACTACTACCTCTAACACTACTTATCATTTTCCTCTATTACCTCTCTTGTCCTGTCCCTGTCTGCTGGCCTACATAAACTCCCTCCTTCTCTACTTTCTGTTAGTGTGACTATGTAAATGGTCCAAGTAGGACCGAAACGTTGTCATTAGCTCCTCTGTCCTATGTGCAGGTTATTTGTGTATTGTTCCAGTAATGGTATTGTGCCATTTTATTATTTGTCTTCTCTTCAAGTTCTTGACAGTTTACCATGGGAAATCCGTCATGGTTTAGTCTGTACGAGTTGTTGAATAAAATGCACATAGGCTGTGAATAAAGGGTTCACAAAAACTGACAAGTTGATAAATGAGACACTAGTGCAACATTTGGGTATCTTTATTCTGGAAACGTTTTCCCACACAGTGGCTTCTTCAGTCCTATGCAGAGAAAAGTGGAAGATGAGTAGTAGTTGGGGGTAATCAGTCCCTCAGCCTGAAGTTGATGTGTTCAGTCCATCAGTCTTGACAAAAGTGCAGCATATTTGAGTAGATGGAGGAGGTTGAGCAGTGGTAGGCAGTCACCAGTGGACATAACCATGAGTGGAAGTAGGTCGTGCCTATATTATTATTATTATTATTATAATCAAAAAGAAGCACTAAGCCACAAGGGCTATATAGGTCGTGCCTATAGACATGACCTACTTCCACTAGCGAAGAAGCCACTGTGGTGAAACGTTTCCAGAATAAAGATACCAAAATGTTGCACAAGTGTCTTGTTCATCATGCACATAGGTTATTGACATAATTTTTTTTTCAGAATTTTGAAGACTTGTTTCTCTTGAGATAAAATGAAATTGTATATAGTTCATTATTTAAGAAAGACAAATCACTAATATACATAGAAAAATTAACCCAAACTCCAATGGTAACTTGATTGTTAACATAGCAGTTAACCAGCCTTGAACAAAAAATTTTGCATTTTATGTAATTTGTAGTCTTTAGAAACTGAAGTTACATTACACATGATTGAGGAAATCGGAAAAAAATCACCTTATGTTCTTATTTTTATTTCAGAATTACATTTTCTCTTTGTTGACTGGGTACTGTGACCCTCCTGCTGGTGTACAATTACGTGAAGGTCTCTACTACAACCCTTACTTCCCCGGTGGGGCTATTGCTATGGCCCAAGCCCTTTACAATGAGGTGAGAGAGATGTTATTATTTTAAGATTGGAGATGGTATAACACATCTGTGTTATTTACAGTAGTCTACCTGGTAGACAGTAGGACAAGCAAACAAGCTGAGATAAAAACACTGGTAGCAGATAATCTTCTTCAATACAATGTTTCACCCAAGGCTATACTTCAGAAAGTATAGTAAAACAGACAAATACACTGCCTTACAAGGAGGTACACTGGACCCCTGGTATTCGATAAATTCGGTATTCGATGCATTTTAATGCAAAAATTTCGCCTTCGTATCCGATTGAAAACCCAGTATTCGATGCAATTCGTACGAGACGTGTCCACATGTGGCCTGAACTGCCCCGTGTGTGTCAGTGTTTACAAGCCAGCCAATGTGCGCGCATCTAAGGATACATTCGGTACATTCCATATTATCACTGTTTTTGGTGCTTGTTTCTGCAAAATAAGTCACCATGGGCCCCAAGAAAGCTTCTAGTGCCAACCCTGTGGTAAAAAGGGTGAGAATTAGTATGGAAATTAAGATTTTGAAGGGTTTGGGGTTAACCCTGAGAAGCCTATGCCAGTTGTGGAATCCATTGTGCCTACTTCAAAAATTAAGGAAATGTGTGCACAGTGGATTGAACTGCAAACCTTTATCGATGAAAATCACCCTAACACAGCTATTGAAAGCCGTGCTGGTGACTATTACAAAGACAATGTTGTGGCCCATTTTAGACAAATCGTAAAATAACGGGAGGTACAGAGCTCTATGGACAGATTTGTTGTGCGACAGAGGTCCAGTGACTCTCAAGCTGGTCCTAGTGGCATTAAAAGAAGGGAAGTAACCCCGGAAAAGGACTTGCTACCTCAAGTCCTAATGAAAGGGGATTCCCCTTCTAAACACTAACACCATCCACACACTCCTCTCCCATCCCATCAATCATCACCAGATCTTCATTCAAGGTAAGTGTCACTTATTCTATTGTTTTTGTAATTATTCTATTGCATTAAGCTTAATATTTCATGTGGTAAAATATTTTTTTTCATACTTTTGGGTGTCTTGCACGGATTAATTTGATTTCCATTATTTCTTAGGAGGAAAATTTATTCGCTTTTCAATATTTTCGGTATTCGATGAGCTCTCAGGAACGGATTAATATCGAATGCTGGGGGTCCACTGTATATTGCTCATTCCTGTTTACTTAATAGAACCCAGCCTATATTTTTTTTTATATATAGCATTGCTGATCCTCTAGTTCAGTTGCTCACTCTTGTACTTGATTTTGCTCAGAGCCTAGAAGGAACAAAAGCTACTCTCCCCTTTGAATCAAACCTGATAATCAAGAATATTCATCAAGAATATTCTTAATAATTTAGGTAATGAAGCACCAAGGCTTCATTTAGTTGGTAAATGTAACAGGGAAAAGGTGATCTGTTAATTAATATTAGAATTTAAAGAGTTTACTAAAGTTGTGTTTCACAAATAAGTCACTCCAGAGAGGCAACTTTAGATAACATTTCAGTTCACTGGAAATTTGCCTTTAAAAGTGTGGGTTATTTGTGAAATGTTCCAGCCATGATATTGTAACTTAATCATTTTGTTTGACAGGATTGGAAAGTTTTGCCGAAGTATGATACAGGTGTATGTTTTGAAAGCCCAAAAAGGTTTTTTCCTGCATTATGGTATATTGCTTTCACCCCGACACCTTTCCTATTGCATTCTGCTCACTCGTATTACAGCCTTAAGTGTTACAGAATACTTTTTTCAATAATCAGAAATTCCTCCACCTACTAAGATCTTGTGTTGACACTGTTATTAGTAATAAATCCTACTAGACAACCTCATAATTATGAAATGGGCTCTAACTATCAGCACAACTTGGCCTTCTTTATACAGTTAATTCATCCTGTTCTTGACAGGTGGACTTGGGTAGATAAGTGATCTTTGTATGTGGTAGTGTGCTCTCAAGTATGATTCAGTATAATACCTAGCCTCACCCATTTCCAGAATCTTAGGGATAAGCTCTCATTAGGCTGCAGGATCATCCTCAGTTTCTCTCTCTCCCCCCCCCCCTTCCCCTGCTGCACGTGCTCACTCTCAGACGCCTAGGATTTGGCATTGCATTAGGGCATTTGGAACACCCCTCAAGCTTTTTGTCTATTCTGGATCTTTGCCATGAGAGGAAGAGCCTGTGCTACCTAGTCTAAGTTTGGTACATGTATAGCAACTCATGACTTGCATTATAACTCTTGCAACATAGGGAAGAAGGACCCATCAGCCACTGAAAGAAGACTTTCCTTTAGGGCTCTTCATCTCAGTAATGGAGCTATTTCTCCTCTCTGTACTCACCTAGTTGAGGTTGCAGGGGTCGAGTCCAAGCTCCTGGCCCCGCCTCTTCACTGGTCGCTACTAGGTCACTCTCCCTGAACCGTGAGCTTTATCATACCTCTGCTTAAAGCTATGTATGGATCCTGTATGTGTGTGAGTGTGAGTGAGAAGAGAGAACATTTTATTTTTGACATTTGTAATTGTTTATACACGTACCTGACAGGTGATGGAATACAGTGATGGGACTCCAGCTACGGCTTCGCAAATGGCCAAAGATGTGTCGACCTTCCTTCGATGGGCCTCAGAACCTGAGCATGATCAACGCAAAAAAATGGCCTTGAAGGCCCTAATGATCTTTCCTTTACTCATTGCTATATCATATTACATAAAGAGGCACAAGTGGATAGTAATTAAGAGTAGGAAATTTGCTTTCAAACCTTCCTCCAAGTAACAAGTTGTATTATACCCTTGAGAGATTGTCATTCACTGTAATAATAAATACTGCCATATTAATAATTTGACAGTTGTCTGCCAATTCCCATGACTGGATTGGAATAGTTTTAACGAATTTAAACATTCAATTTCTCTTGTTAAGATTCTGTGCCCATCCTTGGGAAATGGTAAGTTGATTGTCACCAGTTGAGACAAGGTCATATGGTTGCTATCAAACAATAGAAGACAAAGCATTTAGTAATATTTCATGATTTTTAAGGGTATATTTCTACAATGTAGGAATTTATAGAAGAAAACTCGGTGACTTGCAGGAAGAGGGAGAGCTCCCTTTTGGCAGACAAACCAGTGTACATAGTTATATTTATTTGGCAATAAGAGTAAGTTGTTCTAGCATTGCCAAGCTTCGTGTACATTACCAGGAAGTTATAAGAAATACATTAAACATTTTTTGCTAGCTATTATTACCCTTTAAATAAGGCCATAGTTAGTAAGACTTAAAAATGTACATTTATTCCAGCAAGTGTATAACTTGTTTCATACAAACTGGCCAACGTAAATTACTTCACGAGTGAACTGTATATTTTGTCAGAAAAGGTGTGTATATACTTGTTTCAATTTTTTTTTTTTTTCAACAAGTTGGACGTCTCCTACCGAGGCAGGGTGACCCAGAAAGAAAGAAAATCCCCAAAAATACGTTTCATCATTCAACACATTCATCTCACTCATACAGATATTGTTTCAATTATCCCTTATATTCTCTGCATGCAGTAACCCCTTGGAGATTCCATGATGCAATTGAGAGTTTTTGATATAGGAAATTTGACCTGACTTCTCCTTTGAATTATTTAACTCATTTCCTCCCGCTCCCCAAGCCGATGTGTGTATTATGTAGGTTTAGTGCTGCTTTCTCTATGTAGTGAGTCACAAATTTAGAAATATTCAAGTATACCTGGAGAGGGTTTCAGGGGTCAATACCCTGCAGCTTGGTCTGAGACCAGGCCTCGTGGTGGATCATGGTCTGATCAACCAGGCTGTTGCTGCTGGCCGCACGCAAACTGACGTACGAACCACAGCCCGGCTGGTCAGGTACTGACTTTAGGTGCCTGTCCTGTGCCTTCTTGAAGACAGCCAGGGGTCTATTGGTAATCCCCCTTATGTTTGCTGGGAGGCAGTTGAACAGTCTTGGGCCCCCTGACACTTATTGTGTCTCTCTCTGTACTCGTGGCACCCCATACTTTTCATTGGGGGAATGTTGCATCTCCTGCCGAGTCTTTTGCTTTCATGGTGATTTTCGTGTGCAAGTTTGGTACTAATCCCTCTAGGATTTTCCAAGTGTATATTATCATGTTAGCGCTCTCGCCTGCATTCCAGGGAGTACTTTAGGTGCCTTATCATGCTTGTGTGCTGTGAAAGCTCACTGCATGCTATCCAGGTCAGCAATTTTGCCTGCCTTGAAGGGGGGCAGTTATTGCAAAGCAGTATTCCAGAGAGCAAGCGATTTGAAGAGACTCATCATGGGCTTAGCATCAGTAATTTTGAAGGTTCTAATTATCCCTCTTATCATTTTCCTAGCAGATGTAGTAGATACATTGTTGTGGTCTTTGAAGGAAAGATCCTCTGACATTATCACTCCCAGGTCCTTCACATTACTTTTTTGCTCTATTGTATGGTTAGAATTTGTTGTATACCCTGATAGTTTTAATTTCCTCAGGTTTTCTATGTCTGGGTAGTTGAAATTTCTCTTCATTGAACTTCAGATTGTTTTGAGTGGCCCATTTGAAGATTTGAGTGATGTCCGCTTGGAGTCTTGCAGTGTCTTCAATGGAGGACACTGTCATGGCAATTAGGGTGTCATCAGCAAAGGAAGACACGGAGCTATGGCTTACATCTGTCAGATATGAGAATGAGGAATAGGATGGGAGTGAGTACTGTGCCTTGTGGAACAGAGCTTTTCACTGTAGCTGCCTCGGACTTTATTATTACTCTGTGTTCTGTTTGTCAGGAAGTTATAGATCCATCTGCTAACTTCTCTGTTATTCCTTTATTGCGCATTTTGTGCACTATTACACCATGGTCACACTTTTCGAAGGCTTTTGCAAAGTCTGTGTATACTACATCCGCATTTTGTTTATCCTCTATAGCATCCAGGACCTTATCATAGTGGTGCAGTAGCGACCCGCTTTAAACCTGTGTTACCCTGGGTTGTGTAATTGGTGGGTATCTAGGTGGTTGGTGATCTTGCTTCTTAGAACCCTTTCAAAGATATTTACAATATGGGATGTTAGTGCTATTGATCTGTAGCTCTTTGCAATTGCTTTACTGCCATCTTTGTAGAGAGAGGCTATGTTGTTTTTAGTGAGTATGGGATGACTCATGTCCAATGTCCCTCTCCTTAGAATGCTGAAGGCACAAGTTAATTTCATAATGAATGCCCATTGACTTGTTACCATTTTCTTGGCTCAGGAATGAAATATGAGTACAGTAAAAATAAGAATTTGCAGCTCACTGTATTCTTGCCTTCATCATCATGGTGACGAAGACTGTAGGAGTGCACACACTGGAACGACATTCTCATTCCATTTTCCTGTCTTGTGTCTCACCCTTCAAGAGGGGATACCCTGTAAGATTTCTTCTAGCTGAGGATTGAACTTGAGTGCCTCCCCTTCCCTAGGCATTGTATGTATGACCCTTATGAGTTTAACTTTCTCCTCAACATACTAATTCTAGAGGGGGTTACACAAATAACCCGCACATAAGAGAGAGAAGCTTACGACGACGTTTTGGTCCGACTTGGACCATTGACAAAGTCACACTGGTCCAAGTCGGACCGAAACGTCGTCGTAAGCTTCTCTCTTTTATGTGCGGGTTATTTGTGTATCGTTCCAGTCACGGTATTGTGCCTTTTTGTTATTTATTTCTAGAGGGGGTGCTTTGATCTTGGCAAAGGGCTCTTTACAAGGAAGAGGAAACACTTTGCATCAAAACTGATTGCCATTCAAAACTTATTACCATCCTCCCACCTTGCCCGTGGGTCAGAGTATATCTTTTTTAGATTTCCTAATGTCTTAAAATGAACGATAAAACTAATGACTTGAAGGCATGTGCTTTCCAGGAGGGAGAAAATTAAGGATTTGGGCTGTCAACTAGTAGGTTGAGGTTATAAATGTAAAAAGTAACTGAAATTCATTACCTTACGACAAGATGAACATTAAAATGGTATAAAATACCGACAGATTGTTAGGTAAGACACATATGCAACAGTTAGGTATCTTTATTTTGAAACGTTTCGCCTACACAGTAGGCTTCTTCAGTCGAGTACAGAAAAGTTGATAGAAGCAGAAGATACTTGAAGACGATGTAATCAGTCCATCACCCTTAAAGTTTTGAGGTGGTCAGTCCCTCAGTCTGGAGAAGAGCATTGTTCGGTTGTCTGAAACAATATGAAGTTGAAGTGACAGAATCGGGCCTTATATAGTGCCAGGAGGTGAGACGTAGGTTGATTTGGGAGGGCAGGTCCTTCTCAAACCCAGCCGTTCTCACTAGTAGAGGTTGTCGAAGTAGATGGTCTGTACCAAGATACCCTTGTGTTGCAGTGTCTGACAGAATGAACATTAAAATGGTATAAAATACCGACAGATTGTTAGGTAAGACACATATGCAACAGTTAGGTATCTTTATTTTGAAACGTTTCGCCTACACAGTAGGCTTCTTCAGTCGAGTACAGAAAAGTTGATAGAAGCAGAAGATACTTGAAGACGATGTAATCAGTCCATCACCCTTAAAGTTTTGAGGTGGTCAGTCCCTCAGTCTGGAGAAGAGCATTGTTCCGTTGTCTGAAACAATATGAAGTTGAAGTGACAGAATCGGGCCTTATATAGTGCCAGGAGGTGAGTCGTAGGTTGATTTGGGAGGGCAGGTCTCCAGACTGAGGGACTGACCACCTCAAAACTTTAAGGGTGATGGACTGATTACATCGTCTTCAAGTATCTTCTGCTTCTATCAACTTTTCTGTACTCGACTGAAGAAGCCTACTGTGTAGGCGAAACGTTTCAAAATAAAGATACCTAACTGTTGCATATGTGTCTTACCTAACAATCTGTCGGTATTTTATACCATTTTAATGTTCATTCTGTCAGACACTGCAACACAAGGGTATCTTGGTACAGACCATCTACTTCGACAACCTCTACTAGTGAGAACGGCTGGGTTTGAGAAGGACCTGCCCTCCCAAATCAACCTACGTCTCACCTCCTGGCACTATATAAGGCCCGATTCTGTCACTTCAACTTCATATTGTTTCAGACAACGGAACAATGCTCTTCTCCAGACTGAGGGACTGACCACCTCAAAACTTTAAGGGGGATGAACTGATTACATCGTCTTCAAGTATCTTCTGCTTCTATCAACTTTTCTGTACTCGACTGAAGAAGCCTACTGTGTAGGCGAAACGTTTCAAAATAAAGATACCTAACTGTTGCATATGTGTCTTACCTAACACCTTACGACAAGATTGACAGTCACTCCACCCACCATCATTTTGTCATGCAAGTGGAACCACATGTCTGGCACATCTGTCAACACCAGACACTGGTACAGCTACTACCCAGCTGCAGGTGAGTACATTTTGTGATGGTATAATAATTTTTTTTTTCCCAACAAGTTGGTCGTCTCCCACCGAGGCAGGGTGACCCAAAAAAGAAAGAAAATACTTTCATCATCATTCAACACTTTCACCACACTCAAACATTATCACTGCTTTTGCAGAGGTGCTCAGAATACAACAGTTTAGAAGCATATACGTATAAAGATACACAACATATCCCTCCAAACTGCCAATATCCCAAACTCCTCCTTTAAAGTGCAGGCATTGTACTTCCCATTTCCAGGACTCAAGTCCGACTATAAGAAAATAACCGGTTTCCCTGAATCCCTTCACTAAATATTACCCTGCTCACACTCCAACAGATCGTCAGGTCCCAAGTATCATTCGTCTCCATTCACTCCTATCTAACACGCTCATGCACGCTTGCTGGAAGTCCAAGCCCCTCGCCCACAAAAACCTCCTTTACCCCCTCTTTCCAACCCTTTCGAGGACGACCCCTACCCCTCTTTCCTTCCCCTATAGATTTATATGCTTTCCATGTCATTCTACTTTGATCCATTCTCTCTAAATGACCAAACCACCTCAACAACCCCTCTTCTGCCCTCTGACTAATGCTTTTATTAACTCCACACCTTCTCCTAATTTCCACACTCCGAATTTTCTGCATAATATTTACACCACACATTGCCCTTAGTCAGGACATCTCCACTGCCTCCAACCGTCTCCTCGCTGCTGCATTTACCACCCAAGCTTCACATCCATATAAGAGTGTTGGTACTACTATACTTTCGTACATTCCCTTCTTTGCCTCCATAGATAACGTTTTTTGACTCCACATATACCTCAACGCACCACTCACCTTTTTTCCCTCATCAATTCTATGATTAACCTCATCCTTCATAAATCCATCCGCCGACACGTCAACTCCCAAGTATCTGAAAACATTCACTTCTTCCATACTCCTCCCCAATTTGATATCCAGTTTTTCTTTATCTAAATTATTTGATACCCTCATCACCTTACTCTATTCTATGTTCACTTTCAACTTTCTACCTTTACACACACTCCCAAACTCATCCACTAACCTTTGCAATTTTTCTTTAGAATCTCCCATAAGCACAGTATCATCAGCAAAAAGTAACTGTGTCAATTCCCATTTTGAATTTGATTCCCCATAATTTAATCCCACCCCTCTCCCGAACACCCTAGCATTTACTTCTTTTACAACCCCATCTATAAATATATTAAACAACCATGGTGACATTACACATCCCTGTCTAAGACCTACTTTTACCGGGAAATATTCTCCCTCTCTTCTACACACCCTAACCTGAGCCTCACTATCCTCATAAAAGCTCTTTACAGCATTTAGTAACTTACCACCTATTCCATAAACTTGCAACATCTGCCACATTGCTCCTCTATCCACTCTATCATATGCCTTTTCTAAATCCATAAATGCAATAAAAACTTCCCTACCTTTATCTAAATACTGTTCACATATATGCTTCAATGTAAACACTTGATCTACACATCCCCTACCCACTCTGAAGCCTCCTTGCTCATCCGCAATCCTACATTCTGTCTTACCTCTAATTCTTTCAATTATAACTCTACTGTATACTTTTCCTGGTATACTCAGTAAACTTATTCCTCTATAATTTTTACAATCTCTTTTGTCCCCTTTCCCTTTATATAAAGGGACTATACATGCTCTCCGCCAATCCCTAGGTACCTTCCCCTCTTTCATACATTTATTAAACAAAAGTACCAACCACTCCAACACTATATCCCCCCCTGCTTTTAACATTTCTGTCATGATCCCATCAGTTCCAGCTGCTTTACCCCCTTTCATTCTACGTAATGCCTCACGTACCTCCACCACACTTACATTCTGCTCTTCACTCCTAAAAGATGGTATACCTCCCTGGCCAGTGCATGAAATTACCGCCTCCCTTTCTTCCTCAACATTTAAAAGTTCCTCAAAATATTCTCGCCATCTACCTAATACCTCCCTCTCCCCATCTACTAACTCCCCTACTCTGTTTTTAACGGACAAATCCATACTTTCCCTAGGCTTTCTTAACTTGTTTAACTCACTCCAAATTTTTTTCTTATTTTCATTAAAATTTCTTGACAGTGCCTCTCCCACTCTATCATCTGCTCTCCTTTTGCACTCTCTCACCACTCTCTTTACCTTTCTTTTACTCTCCATATATTCTGCTCTTCTTATAACACTTCTGCTTTGTAAAAACCTCTCATAAGCTACCTTTTTCTCTTTTATCACACCCTTTACTTCATCATTCCACCAATCACTCCTCTTTCCTCCTGCACCCACCCTCCTATAACCACAAACTTCTGCCCCACATTCTAATACTGCATTTTTAAAACTATTCCAACCCTCTTCAACCCCCCCATTACTCATCTTTGCACTATCCCACCTTTCTGCCAATAGTCGCTTATATCTCACCCGAACTTCCTCCTCCCTTAGTTTATACACTTTCACCTCCCTCTTACTTGTTGTTGCCACCTTCCTCTTTTCCCATCTACCTCTTACTCTAACTGTAGCTACAACTAAATAATGATCCGATATATCAGTTGCCCCTCTATAAACATGTACATCCTGGAGCCTACCCATCAACCTTTTATCCACCAATACATAATCTAACAAACTACTTTCATTACGTGCTACAATTTACCTTGTATATTTATTTATCCTCTTTTTCATAAAATATGTATTACTTATTACCAAATCTCTTTCTACACATAGCTCAATTAAAGGCTCCCCATTTACATTTACCCCTGGCACCCCAAATTTACCTACTACTTCCTCCATAACATTTTTACCCACTTTAGCATTGAAATCCCCAACCACCATTACTCTCACACTTGATTCAAAACTCCCCACGCATTCACTCAACATTTCCCAAAATCTCTCTCTCTCTCCTCTACACTTCTCTTCTCCAGGTGCATACACACTTATTATAACCCACTTTTCACATCCAATCTTTATTTTGCTCCACATAATCCTTGAATTAATACATTTATAGTCCCTCTTTTCCTGCCATAGCTTATCCTTCAACATTATTTCTACTCCTCCTTTAGCACAAATTTTCACTGCCTGCACAAACTGTCAAGCACCCAAATTACCAAGAACATGACCGTTTAATGGTAATCCTTGGAACAAGTGATTGAAGTAAATTATAACTTGTACCTGAAAAGCTACACTGTATGACCTGGTGGGTTTAGTGCATAAGATTATAATTATTCATACATTCCCCTCTTTGCCTCCAAGGACAAAGTTCTCTGTCTCCACAGACTCCTAAGTGCACCACTCACTCTTTTTCCCTCATCAATTCTATGATTCACCTCATCTTTCATAGACCCATCCGCTGACACGTCCACTCCCAAATATCTGAATACGTTCACCTCCTCCATACTCTCTCCCTCCAATCTGATATTCAATCTTTCATCACCTAATCTTTTTGTTATCCTCATAACCTTACTCTTTCCTGTATTCACCTTTAATTTTCTTCTTTTGCACACCCTACCAAATTCATCCACCAATCTCTGCAGCTTCTCTTCAGAATCTCCCAAGAGCACAGTGTCATCAGCAAAGAGCAGCTGTGACAACTCCCACCCTGTGTGTGATTCTTTATCTTTTAACTCCACGCCTCTTGCCAAGACCCTCGCATTTACTTCTCTTACAACCCCATCTATAAATATATTAAACAACCACGGTGACATTCTCTGCACCTAAAAGAGTTTGGGATTCAAACCAGATTTGCATGCCAAAATTACATTTACAAATGCAAGAGGCTTGGCAGACAGTGCAAAACACTAATAGTGTAAACCATGGACCCCATTATATACCGTTTCATCTTTTTGGTTACTGCCCTTCAGATAGTTTTAGTATGGACTCGCCTCTATCAAACTAAAGTTGTAATGTGAACTTATTTTTTAATATTACAGCAATCGTCCTTGTGAAGACGAATGCAACACTTATAACATTTAATTAAATATTTTGCCCATGGGGGCTTCTTAAAATCCAATATGTCCCCTTGAGGAGCATTCCTTAAATAATAATATAATCAAAAGTGCTAAAATGCTCCTTAATGCTGATTAGAAGCTCTTGATCCAGGTAATTTGGTCTGACCTTCTCTTGGAATGATATTTATTGTCATCCATTCCCACAAGTGTTTGTGCTTTTCCATCACTAATAATAGTTTGATCAAATACGGCATCTGATATTTTAGAAACAGTTAGCATACAGGGAAACTTCTGTACCTTCCGATTATTATTATTCAGAGCAGACAATTACTAGTGGAACTTCGAAATGTATTTTTTGTGGATGGAGATAAAGTAACTCAATATTTATATAAACAATGTAGCACCCCCACGTAAGTGCTGGTATAATCTTACTTAAATGGAGATACTATACTATAGTAATTAATTTTTAAATTTCTTCAGTAAACTCTTAGAGAAAATATTTGGAATTTACTAAATCAAACCATTACTTCCCCTCCAATTTGTTTACTCACAATAAACTTCACAAATATACACAAATGTTGAGTCTGGAATGTCTAGTTGAGAAGCAAAAATTTCTTACACAGCACAGATAGTACATAGTAAGTTGCGCTTGCACACACTCACTACCTATATTTTGGAAATGGAGACTAAAGCCCCCATGCCCAGTCTCTATTATACATTTATGAAATAAAAAAATAAACATCCAGTCCCAATGCAAGTCAACTCACTTCCTTAGCTAACAAATCAAGAGAGAATAGTTTTTATACTCGATAACTTATTTTAACAACAATCTCGTATGACTGTACAAAAAAATTACTCTCTCTACTATATAAATACTAAGTAAAATCTATACAAGGCCCCACATGATTCACAAAAGGGCAAGCACAAAATCTGACTGCCCAGCGATTTTCTGGGCAGTGGAATGACCAAGGATGATGCACCAAGAGGACATCTTCCCTTCTACTCTTACAACTTACCAACATAATGTGCACTGAATATTCAAAATTTATTTGTTCACGAGTGTGAATCTCGTCAGCGATATAGTGAATTTGAGCTGAACAACATATCAGGTACAGTGCATCAATACATTAATGAATTGTAAAATTAGTAAGATAAGTGCATCTATGTAACCTGTCATCATATTTAATCTTCTAAATTCCTAAAAGCCTGCTGAATGTTTTCATATAATTCATCAAAATCTCTCTGTACTTTGGCCTCTCCATCCTTAAGTGTGTCTTTGAACTTCATGGAAGATAGCTCATACAATATCTGGCCCATTGAGTCACGAATAATTTGCCAAGTTACCTGTGAATAGAAAATATACAGATTAAATCTTAAATATTATAACTATTATATTTAAAGGGTAGTGAACAACCATTAGGAGTCAGTCTCCAAGGAATGAGAGGTAATCAGGATTGATCTGAGGAATGAAAGGGGTAGCTCTGATTAACGACGAAATTTAAGCCATTAAAATTTGAAAATTCAGATGATGCAACTAAAATACATATTACATGGTACTGAAACATTTTAGGTACATTTGTTTTGTTGTCAGTATGTATGCGGTGTCACAAATTAGCTTTTGTGATTCTAAAATGCTAGTACATTCATCCTACCCAGTGAAACAAACCATGGGTTCAGATCCCACCCATTCAAAGGTATATCCATGTGTATTTCCAATCAGGTTATTACGATTCTGCGAGTCATTCTACTCAGTGGTATCACCAGAAGCTGAGGACTATTAAAAAAAAAAAAAAATCTCTGCACTGATAGTTGCAATGTTTTATGAATTTTTAAACCATGGTTTAGGAAAAGGTAGCCCACTTAACTACCAAATAAACCGATAGTGAAATATGAAGGTTCTCGCTTATTTAGCCAGATATTTTGTAAAGTTTGGATTGAATAATTTAGAAGGAGCATTTCCTAGCTCAGTACAATCACCATTTTACTATTTTATATACATACACACAAATAAATTAAGGTCACCTTGGAACTGCAGAAAAAAAAAAAACTTTGAAAATAGACTCAGTCCCCACCTCTTAATTTAGGGGTTTAAATAGTTCCCCTCAGTAAGGGATCCCAATATTCTCTTGCCAAATGCAATGAACAATTTATTTACTCACAGTAAACAATATCAGATTTGTAAGCTACCCAACAAGACTTACCTTATTGTCACTTTGAGCTGTACGATTGACAATTTGCCGTGACATATCATAAAATGCAACTATGTTCCTCATCATTCCCACAGTCTTGTAGAATGGACAGAAGCAATCATATGGAGTGTAAGAGTTTTGTTGGAGGAAGTCATCTTTGATAATTCGGGCCACCTCAAGTGTGATCTTGTCAGCATCAGAGAGAGAAGCCTTACCAACCAACTGCACAATCTCAGCCAGATCATCTTCCTCCTGAAGGATTTCCTTTATTCTGGTCCTAAAAAAAAAAGAAAAAAAATGAACAGCACATTTTGGTTATAATTTAAAATTTGTCAAGAAAATTTTCCATGGAGAAATGAAAAAGAATCCTTCCTCTGAGTCATGCATGTCATAAGAGGAAATTAAAATGAGATGAATAAGATACGAGGCCAGTAACCCATTTTCTTGTATAAGTTACAAAATGCAAAAAGAAGAAAAATTTTTTCTTCTGTTTTTTTGGGTCACCCTGCCTTTGTGGAAGATGGCTGGTGTGTTAAAAAAGAATATTAACAAACCTGTATGAAACAAATTCAGGATGGTGTGCATCATAATATTCTTCTAGAGCACGCATATATTTGGAGTACGACTGAAGCCAGTTGACTGAGGGGAAATGTTTACGCTGAGCCAACTTCTTGTCAAGACCCCAAAACACTTGAACAATACCCAGGGTGGCTGAAGTAACAGGATCAGAGAAATCGCCACCAGGAGGCGAGACAGCACCCACAATGGTAACTGAGCCTTCACGTTCAGGGTTGCCAAGACACTTGACTCGACCAGCACGTTCATAGAAAGAAGCTAGACGGGCACCCAAGTATGCAGGATAACCAGAATCGGCAGGCATCTCGGCCAGCCGACCCGAGATTTCACGAAGAGCCTCAGCCCAACGGGAAGTCGAGTCAGCCATCATGGAAACGTGAAGGCCCATGTCACGGAAGTATTCAGAGAGAGTAATTCCAGTGTAGATGGAAGCTTCTCGTGCAGCTACTGGCATGTTTGATGTGTTGGCAACGAGAGATGTGCGCTTCATGATGGAGTCCTTCTTGCCATGAAGCTCCAGCTCCAATTCAGGGAAATCTCGCAGTACCTGTTGAATATTTATTAAATTAACTATCCTGCCTCTTAACCTACAAATGGATACAAGTTACTGTACTTTACTGTGATAACCATGTATTATATGAAATATTTTGTTTAAAAAGTGCTCAGTCAATTAGTAAAACCTAACTGTAAACAATTCTCAAGGGTTATTTTCACAAGCACACCAAATTAAAACCAAGTATAACCAGTGTACTGTATGTCAATGTTTGTCTCTCATTAAGAAAAAATTAATCTACATTTACTCATCAGAAGCAAGTTCACAGTTCTCTTGCTTAGACAAGACAAAGACACATGTATGGAACCTACCTCAGCCATCTCATTTCCTCGTTCTCCACATCCTACATAAATAATAACATCAGAGTTTGAATATTTGGACAAAGCCTGAGAGATGCAAGTCTTGCCACAACCAAAAGCACCAGGAATAGCTGTTGTTCCTCCCAGGACACAGGGAAACAGAGCATCCAAAACCCTCTGGCCTGTTAGCAAGGGATGATTGGCATGTAGTTTCTCACTCACTGGGCGTGGTTGACGCACTGGCCACACCTGTAAATGGATATTTTTATTTCTGGGAAAGTGCAACTCCTATATGGGTCACAGCACCTGGAGAACAAGAGGTAATCAGGTCTGATCCAGGAAAAGGGATGATCGTGTCCTTCACCATCAAGGCACCTTCCAAAGAGTGTAAGTATAAGTTTTTAATTTTCAAAACTAATTTCTGTGGGGGAAAAGTCACATTTCACAATTTTATTTTGGTAATAATTATTAATCACCCTCTGACCAAAAACCCAAACAGAAAAAAAAATTGGATACAAAATATTTTTTTCCTTGCACACTGCAAACCCAAGTGCTGTAAACTCTAGATTTATCAAACTTCAGAAACACTAGACAAAATTTGCTGGATCAACCGATTCAGAAACAATGGATTAAATCCACTGGTTACAGAATCAAACATTGTCACAATCGTGTTAAAACGATCCTCACCATCACAATCGCAATTACTAAGTACCTATTCCCCTATACTAGTCCCTTAAATAAATGGCATTAAAAATGTTTAATATTATCTAAAAGCAATGATGATATTTCTAAGACATTCCAGTACAGAACTACTATACCCAACAGTGTAGCATAAGTTTCTGTACGGAAAATATTTCCATTTGGCTGCACATATTTCACAATACTTAATTCAATATGTTGGGAGCAGTAAGGAGTTGACTAGCTTGTAGTCCAGCAATAATTCACATCTACAAATTAACCTTTTATTTTACTTTATAGTTTTTACAATAAACAGTATTA
Organism: Cherax quadricarinatus; assembly: GCF_038502225.1. Taxonomy (NCBI): domain Eukaryota; kingdom Metazoa; phylum Arthropoda; class Malacostraca; order Decapoda; family Parastacidae; genus Cherax; species Cherax quadricarinatus. The sequence continues at coordinate 6,798,102 of NC_091388.1, read as the reverse complement.
AGAAACTGGAGAAAGTTTAAGAGGTTTGCAATGATAATCCTCCCAGAATTAAAAGGGTATTTGAAAACCTATGCTACACCCTGTATTGGTATATAGTACATTCAAGTATGTAATGGAGTTTATTTTTTCAATTAACAATTACTGACAAGTTTTGTTACACTTATAATTTTCAGAGAATCTTTAACTTTCATAGACATACCTGCATCATGCCGTACTTGTGCTTCTCTCCATCAAATTCTACCTCCAAAACTGTCTCATCCACAGTGTAGCTGCCAGGAGCAGCAAGGTACGTAACAGTTCCTCGAGCTTTTGGAGGTAGTACTATTCGATGATCAATGATAGAATTTTCGTGCACCAGTCCATAAATATCACCTCCAGTGATGTGACTTCCAACCTGTGCAAGAATGTCAACAATAGTGTAAATGGAACCCTAAGTTTCAAAATAGCAAAACGAGAATTTGTCATAGGAATAACATCTAATAGAAATATTTAATCACATTTTTGATCATGAGCTACACCAGTATATTAGGTTTCTGGGTCACCCGACCCTGGTGGGAGATGGCCAGTGTAAAAAAAAAAAAAGTACGTACTTAAAAGAAATTAGGGTATGGGAAAACCGCACAAATACAATTCAATGAAAATATACAATTAGTTTTCAATTTTGAGGGTTGTGGCCCATGACTAAACAAGATGGGTACCATTTGTAAACCAGTGGATAAACTAATCTGTTCATGGGCTGCTCATCAATAGCATTGGACAAGTGAAGCCTCCAATTTGTAAGGAAACTATGAATGGCAGATAGCATAGTTCCTTTGCATAAGGTAAAAAGCAATAAAGAGTAATAATTAAAGGGAAATAAGCCTGTTGAGTATACGAAGCAAAGTGTGTGGTAAGAGTTATTAACCCGTAAACGGTCCAAGCAGATCTACATTCACGTGTGTAGTGCTACAAAAGTAGATCTAAGTTTTTTTTACATATTTTCAAATACTATAACAAAAAAAAAGTAGATCAAAGTTTTTTTACACATTTTCAAATGTAGAAAAACAAAAAGATCTACTTTTTTACATACTTTCAAATGTTGAAAAAACGTATATATACGTTTGGACCGTTTACGGGTTAATGTAAGGGCAAGAGTATGGTATTGTTATTAATGTCTGGCCCATGGCCAGGCTCTGAGTGTTGAAAAACTTGTGGAACTCATCAAAGGTATAGAGACAAATTTAATATCTCATTTTGGTTCCTGAGTTCATTACAGTTCATTCTTATCAGGCCCATAAATTCAGGAGATACATATTACATCAATAAACTTTTCAACACAAGACTGTAAAGTGGAATTGAATTCTTCCTCCGTAAGCCATGCGTGTCGTAAGAGGCGACTAAAATGCCGGGAGCAAGGGGCTAGTAACTTTCGTTTTTTTCTTTTGGGCCACCCCACCTCAGTGGGATACGGCTGGTACGTTGAAAGAAAGTACAGTGGTCCCTCAATAATTGTCCATAATCCATTCCTGGAAGTGGGACTATTATCGAAATGGACGATTTTCGAATCAATTTTCCCCATAAGAAATAATGTAAATCCAATTAATTCGTTCCAGACACCCAGAAGTATCAACAAAAAAATTTTTTTTTACCTAAAAGATAGATTTACATGCACAAAAGAATGAACATTCAACATGACAGTTACATGTGCAACTCTTGGGTATCTTTATTGAGGAAACGTTTCGCCACACAGTGGCTTCATCAGTCCATACAAAGGAGAATCTTGAAGAACAGGAGGAGAATGATGTAATTAGTCCCTCAACCTTAAGTCGAAGTGTTCAGTACATCAATCTTGATGTACTGACCACATAGACTCAAGGTTGAGGGACTGATTACCTCATTCTCCTCCTGTTCTTCAAGTTTCTCCTATGTATGGACTGATGAAGCCACTGTGTGGCGAAACGTTTCCTCAATAAAGATACCCAAGAGTTGCACATGTGTCTAATTTATCAACATGTCGGTTCTCTGAACCATTCATCTACATGACAGTTACCTTTATTGAAGGCTGTTGTTGATGAATGGAAGACAGGGAGGAGAGAGGGAAGAGAGGTTATTTGGAAGGGGAATCCCCCTCCATAAGGACTCTAGGGCACTAATAAAATGTATAAATGAACATTGGTAATAGGGGTACTTGATGAGTGGAACGGTCTGTCTAGTAGGGTGATCGAAGCTAAAACATTGGGTAGTTTCAAATTTAGGTTGGATAAATACACGAGTGAGAGGGGTTGGATTTGAGTCGGACTTGCACCTGAGCTTATTGCTTGGGTAGCATTTGTTCTGTTAGTGGGTTGGATTTGTGAAGGACCGGCCTAATATGGGCCAACAGGCTTACTGCAGTGTTCCTCCTTTCCAATGTTGTAAAAGCTATGGCTTGGGTAGTTTCAAATTTAGGTTGGATAAATACACGAGTGAGAGGGGTTGGATTTGAGTCGGACTTGCACCTGAGCTTATTGCTTGGGTAGCATATGTTCTGTTAGTGGGTTGGATTTGTGAAGGACCGGCCTAGTATGGGCCAGCAGGCCTGTTCCAGTGTTCCTACTTTCTTAATTTCTTATTTAACATCACACTTACCAGTAGGGTGATCGAGGCTAGGACCTTGGGTAGCCTTAAGGAGAGATTGGACAAATATACGAGTTGGAGGAGCTGAGTTTGATTTGTGTCGTTGGGTACGGGAGTAAATTCTTGGGTAGCTTTGGGTGGAGGCCATTTTGATAAGGACCTGCCTTGTATGAGCCAGTAGACCTGCAGTGTTCTTCCATTGTTATGTTCTTATTGGCTATTTGTTTGTGTGAGGGAGGGATGGCAAGTTTATTGTTGGAGAATATGACACTAATATCAACTCTATGGCTTATTTATCTATCACAATTCAACTAATATCACATAATAAACAATATTAATAACATAGAAACATGGAATATACTCTAGAATGAATAAAATAAGTCATTACGTATGTCACGAGAGGTGTTGTGTTGTGTTGTTGGGTATATAAGGGCCACTGAGCGTAAGCTGTCCATAATGGTGGTGAAGCAGCAGCTGAGTCGGCGGTGGTTTTTGTAGCCCTATATAACTCCAACAACATTGGAGGAGTTGGTAGAATCACTGAATCACTAAAGAAGGAACCCACTACCACCATCACTACGACCTTCTACCACTATTACAACTGTTACCACCATCACTGCTACCTTCTACCACCATCACTACTACCTTCTACCACCATCACTACCACCAAAGAAAGCTTCTAGCACCAGCCCTTTGCTTATTTCTTGGGTAGCATTGAGGACTGGGTTGGGAAAATGTTTCGTTAGTGGGATGAATTGTAAAGGACCTGCCGAGCATGGGCCAACAGGCCTGCTGCAGTGATCCTCCTTTCTTATGTTCATCAACCACTATCACAACTGCTTCCACTCTACCACCACCATCTTTGTATTTTTCTACAAACTTTTTCATAAATTATGTGTTTCTCACATTCTTTACCAAAGGGCTGGCACTAGAAGCTTTATTTGGAGCCATGGTAGCTTATTTAGCACTTGCAAGCACTAAAATCAATGGAATATTATGAAATATTTCGTAGGAGCATGCGAGGGGACCATCACTCACTGGTAAACAATGGCACACTGGCTGGGAAGGAAAGGCCGAGGCGGCTCAGAGCGTGAGTACGCGTCCGGGACGAAGGACTATTAGTGAGTTACCGGACCATTTGCGAGCCAATATTTTGATGAAAAAACAGGACTATTTCCGAAATGGACGACTTTCAGGCCGGACGATTATTGAGGGACCACTGTAGAAGAAGAATATTAAATTTACACAGGATCATACTAACTTTAACACTGCACTCTGGTATGAACTCCCATGTCTTGGTGCGGGAGAGGGCAGGTGTAGAAACACCCTTTGGGATGTAGATGGACTGTGTGAGGTCACAAATTTCTTGCAAGGGACGCTGGATACCATCATAAATGTTCCCCATAATACCAGGTCCTAACTCCACAGACAAAGGCTTTCCAGTTTTCAGCACTGGATCGCCTACAGTTACACCGGAGGTCTCCTCATAGACCTGTGAAAGCAAATTGGATACAACTGTGTATTGCCAATAGTAATGAAGAAAAATAAAACCTATATAGAGCAAGTTTAGATAGTAAAAATTTTCCTCTGTATAGAGCTTTATTAATTCAATGACATTGGCTGATGAAGCTCTAGCGAGAGCAAAACTTTGCCACTGAAAACTTGCTCTGAACCTGTTATTTCTGCAATCCTAAAAAAGCAACTTATTTTTTTAAACAAACGTGAGTCAATACCATAGAGTACTTATGGTCATTCAGTGGAATACTGTAAAAACACTGACCCCCATCTCAAGAAAACTGAATTATGATTCTTTATGAGCAACTGGGGCACATTATTATGACACACCTGTATAGTGGCCATGTCTCCCTCCAGCCTGATGATCTCCCCGACCAGTTCTTGGTGACCAACTCTCACCAACTCGTACATAGCAGATCCACTCATCTGCTTAGCAGTCACCACTGAAAAAGGAGATTACTATCACTGTGCTCATTTTGACATAAAATTGAGGATTTCAGTCCTCCATGAAGAAATTTACAGCACTTTCTTAAATTAGTTTTAACACACTAACCATCTCTTGACTGTCAAGACTGTTAGAAAACCAAGGACAATAAAATACCCTTAAATAAACACTGACTAACACAAGGATTTTTTTTTTTTACACTAAGGAATTACAACAGTATACAGTATGCTGTATTTACAAGGTTTTTAAATAAAATGACAGTATAATATTTAAAAATTATCTAGAGCACATTAGGTAAATTAAGTAATATACATGTATAGTACTGTACACAAGTTATAGCAGATACTTTTTTACAAATTACTAAGTAGTGCAATAAAAAATACAAAGACTTCAAATTCCATACTTTGTACATCTGGGGCAGAGCCTCTACTAGATGAAGAAACATCTGGTTATATGCATCATAGGTTTAGAGACCTTTTTTTTTTTTTTTTTGGACAGTTTGACAATACATCACTGAGCATTTTCAGTGTATACATTATACTGAAACCAACGGCAACTCAGAAATAAACTACTCTGTAATTAAAAAATGCTTATTTCCTTTTTATACTGATTTAACATATAGTACATCCAGTATCATTCAAATAAAAATGGAGACTAAGAACTTACCTGGACCAGAGACTCCCCACACATGCCCAAGGTCACTCTCTCCATGGGCATCCTGCACTCTGGGCAGTTTTGATGCCCTAGCCATTGCGCCCGCCTGGAAAAAAACATACCATATTAATGTATAGATTTAGAATTAATGGGTGGAAGTAAATTAACATTTTTTTCTCTGGTAGGGAAATTAAAAGATTTTAAAAATATAGCTAATAAGCTCACTGACACAATTCCCCAGTCCCCTGACCTGCTCATTTAAGTCCCACTGTAACAATATTGTACATCAGTCTTGACATGGTATAAATTCATGTCAAACCCCAAGAGCAAAGACATACCTATCTAACACACCACCATCCATTGCTAACCTACTAACTAGGTACTCTACACACATCAATTTAACATTCCACAGGGGCAATCATCCATGAAGAAAGCACTTAAAGTGTATTTACATTAAACAAAGAACTAAAAAGCCATGGTCATGTAACCTGGGGCACTTCAATGACAAAACACCCACAATGTTAAGAGAGAAGTCACAGTAGCAAGATTAGGTCACATGATTTCTCCAGTGATTTACTTCCTTCAAAGAATGTGTGTCAATGCCAGATATTTGTCTTGTTAAATTGGGTATTCATGCTGTAGAAACCAGAAAAACAATTAGATAATGATTAATGTGATGATTTTCCATACTCATCACCAACCAGTGGACATTCATATATGCCAATGTCCTTGAGATAATGGTAATTAAAATAAGTGCATTTATTCTTTAAGATGAAGATGAGAGATGCTGCAGAGAGACTAAGAATTAGCTAAGAATTGTTACCTTCAACTTAGATATTTTAATATTCAGTGTTGACTTGGGGGTAACGGTACTAGCCTAAAATTTAGTACTGGTATTGGGATTGGTGGGTACTGCCTAAGTTGAATGAAATCATTATAGGTCTAAAAATGAGTATTGGTATGGGCATAAGTTTTGGTATCCTCCCACCACTAATGTTAACTGTTTAAATCTTTTCAGTAGGCAACTGTGGTTATAAGGAATCTTATGTAGGGAACTGTATGCAATGTCTTATTTCTTTACAAAAACATTAAACGTGTGTGCCCTTTATAGTAATGATTGTCTTTATTGCAAATTCTATGACATTTAAAGGCTCAGTTGATGTAGTATTTTAATTCTTAATATATACTGGATTACATGGGTTGTCAGTATGAGCAGAGTACAGACTGCAGGTGATCAAGCATAAAGATAAGATTGTACCTGATAAATGTCAATGCTCCCAATAAGAGTATCTCTTGGGGAACTTTTTACAATCTTCGATCAATGAGCACATGGTGTTTTACTGTCAAAACCGTGTATAATTATTAAGAAAAGTTATCATGAATGGGGTGCTATAATCTCTTACTTTATACAGGATTTCTTGTGCAACATGTACAATCTTGATTTATGAAAATGTGGTTTCCATTTTACTAATGCTTAGCAAAATTGCTGCTCATGGATTGATAACCACTAGACAAGCCTGGCTCAGGGTCAAGCTCCGGGAGTGGAAAAAACTCTCAAAACTCAAGATACAGCGCATACAAACGTGTAGAATAAAACTACATGACTTTGGTAGTTGTGTAACTCTAGTGCTCATGCATGTTCTTATGCATGGTCATGCAAATACACTATTAATACATAATGGCCCCTTCTACAGCTACACAGCTAGCCAAAATGTAAATGCATCATCTTTGACATAAATATATACAATACTGTACTATATTTCAAATATAAGGGAAATTACCAGTAGATTCCTGTCTTCAAGAGGAACTCTACAGGTTTCTGCAAACAAATCCTGATTGGCCGAACTGTAGTGCCTATTTCAGGTTTTGTAAATGTTATGGACTTAATTTTAATTACAAGATTTTATATGTACAGTACACAGAAAATGTCTCTTAAAAGTTATTAAGTCAAAATACAAATGAACATATAGATTTGAGATTTTTTTTTATTAACACATCGGCCATTTCCCACCAAGGAAGGGTGACCCAGAAAAGAAGAAACTTTCATCATCATTCACTCCATCAGTCTTGCCAGAGGCATGCCCGCACTACAGTTATAAAACTGCATCTTATCAACACCCATCCTTCAGAGTACAGTCACTGTACTTCCCACCTCCACGACTCGTGAATCTTAAAAAACTTCAGCCAAAAAAAAATAAAATAAATAAACTGTGGTAAGCTGACTGGAACTTGTAGGTTTCTAATCCATACTCAAAACTTTTCCATAAAGAAAAGCTAAAGAGAAAGCCTTTTGGTTTTCGTATGTCCAAACCCATAAAGCATCTCAGTATTTCTGTTATGACTTATACTGTATCAAGCATATGTTGCCCAGTCAGGTATTTGAGTCTTGTGTAATACCAAAAATATTAAGTTTAATATTTCATTTACAGTAATGTATACAGGAGTATAACAAAAAAAGGCACAATACCGTGACTGGAACGATACACAAATAACCCGCACATAAAAAGTAAGGAAGCTTATGACGACGTTTCGGTCCGACATGGACCATTTACAAAGTGACTGTAAATGGTCCACGTCGGACCGAAACATCGTGGTAAGCTTCTCTCTTTTATGTGCGGGTTATTTGTGTATGCAGGAGTCCTCAACACGACAAATATGTTGTGCAAGACAGGTATACAATACTGACAAGATGAAA